>NW_021430451.1:0-213 GCF_001605985.2 Dendrobium catenatum
TCCAAACTTAGTTTGACATACATAAAGATAGATTGTTTTACCAAATACGGAGGCACAAAACATACACGGCTTCGAGAGACTCATGCCGCATCAGGTGAGGGCTCTTCTGGCGGCTCTGTGGAGTATTCTGAGTATCGCATCTGGTCGCAGGCCGTCGGAGGAATGCAGCATGATAAAGTATATGGCTTAGGTGTGCAAGCTCAGGCATACGAG
>NW_021430452.1:0-382 GCF_001605985.2 Dendrobium catenatum
TATTTAGTCATTTGGTTTGGACTGTTCTAACTTAAGTCGAAAAGGTAAATTGTTTTATTTTTATTTTTTGTTTTAAACCCATTTACATGTCATTGAGAGTATTTTATTACTTGAAAAAGTTGGATGTGTTCTAGAGTATTTTATTTTTTGTTTTAAATTTTTTTATTTTTATTTTTTGTTTTAAACCCATTTACATGTCATTGAGAGTATTTTATTACTTCAAAAGTGTTTGGAATAAATTTTTGCAAAATCTAAAAATTTTTCTTTTGAAGTGCCCAAATATTGGGTGTCCGAGCATCACGACACTACACTACTCCCAATAACGAAATAATGACATCACAGTGCTCTTGACTCTAAATTTTGACATTTGAACTAGCATCGC
>NW_021430453.1:0-271 GCF_001605985.2 Dendrobium catenatum
ATAACTTGATAGGAAACTTTCTAAGATGAGCTAGGACATCGCAGTCAACCATAGGAACATCAAACATAAGACCCAACGGATTTGAAGGAGGGTTGTATTATTGAAGATGATTTTGAATTGGATCATTGGAGATAACTTGCTTGTCTTTTTCTTAAGAACGAAGCCTAGGGGTAAAACCTTAAATTAAAATGAATTTTGAAGTTTTAATAATTTTCCTAAATAATATACCTTAAGATGAGTAAGCAGACTCTAAATTTGCAAATTTTAAAAT
>NW_021430454.1:0-594 GCF_001605985.2 Dendrobium catenatum
CTTGTTATGTGATAGAAATGTACCCCTCAAACTTAGGAAAAATTTTATAAGATGGTAGTGAGGCATGCAATGCTTTATGGTGCCGAATGCTGGCCATTAAAAAAGAAGCATAATACTAAGTTAAGTGTGGCAGAGATGAGGATGCTCAGATGGATGAGTGGTGTGGGCCTCCGAAAGGAGCACCGCACGAACGGGTCGATTAGAAGGGACAGATTGGATCGTGCATACGACTAACCATTGAGGATAGGGGCTGTCACCAACACACCCCGATGGATAATAATATACACGACTTAGTCACGGGTTTCCCCCATCCGATACAAAGGCTCGAATGGGGTTTAGTAGATGTGGGGCCAAGTTTCCCATAGGCGCAAGCCCCCGTAGTTAATTACATCCCAGGCCGAAGCCCGAGAAAACTATCGATTAAGGATCATACATTATCCTCTCCTAAAGTGGGATTGACACATGGGTATAGACTAGGAAGTCTTATCCAAAAAGAAGAAAGGTTCGAAGGGCTGAATCAATATGCGTGGCTCATACCAGCATTCGGAGGCTCTATAGCACTAAAGAGAAACTGGAGAAAGAAAAATCAGGCAA
>NW_021430455.1:0-262 GCF_001605985.2 Dendrobium catenatum
GTGTGTGAGGTAGGCCGTGTGGTTTGGATGTCCTATGGAGGGCAATTTGTTAAAGTTGTTTGAAGTTTTGATTGGTTGAAAGGCTTAAGGGAAGATTTAAATTTGAGTTTAAATATTAATGATTTGATATTGATTTTAAGGTTGATTAATGATTTCTGGAGTTTTAGAGTGATTTTGAGTTTTTAGGAATCTTCTGGATTATTCTAATCACTTAATCAAGGGGTCAAAAATTGATTTTTTAATTATGAGTGTTTTCTAGAAA
>NW_021430456.1:0-358 GCF_001605985.2 Dendrobium catenatum
TTCGAATCGAGTTCGGGTCAATTGAATTAGACCCGGGTCAATTTCGAGTTCGACCTGAACCTGACCCGAATACGCATTTTGGCACCCCTACTTGTTCGAGAAAAAAATTTATCTTAAGATTATTTTTCTTTTGTAGAATAACATATAAGATGACATCTTCTAAAAGGATTCTTCAGGGGAACCTCTCTTATAGGTGATAGCTTGCTTACGATACTATCAAGCCTTCTTATTGGAAAATTATTATCATAGTCTCTCTTCACATCTGATATAATTATATTTGACTACATGTTAGAATAGGAGGCTACGAGAATATCTTTGATCATATGACCGTTGAGCAAAGAAAGACCTTATTGTTGAT
>NW_021430457.1:0-305 GCF_001605985.2 Dendrobium catenatum
TATGTTACCTAGTATGTTACACGAGTAATATCTAACAGCAAAAATAAGATTCACTAATCTTTGTTGGTTATGTTGCCCCTTCCTTGTGTTATATTATGAATGTTGTGGTCATAAACTATGTCACTATGCCAAATAAGATAATTGTTTTTGATTTTAAAGTGCATTTACTTTTTCTAGTAGGAATTCATTTGCTCTTTCAAGATGTGCTCCTTCTAATTTCAATGCATTCTCATCACTATCTATGTTACTTGCAAGTGTTTCAAATTCCTTAAATTAATTTATTTAATTTGACATGCTTCATTTTT
>NW_021430458.1:0-254 GCF_001605985.2 Dendrobium catenatum
TGATATTTTCGACTAGGCATTTCGCTCTTTGTGAGCTTAAGTTGATTTTTATTTGTCCACCTCGACAAACTGTTGCGGAAGGTGGATGGAATTTGCTTTAAGTGTGGATAGTTGGATTTCATATTTTAAATACTTTTGGAAATTTGAATTTTTGGGGAGTTTTGGATGGAACTTTGGATTTTTTTGGATTTTGTAGAGTTTTGAGTATCTGGGTGGAATTTGAAAGTATTTGTGAACCCCTCCGGTTGAGATCT
>NW_021430459.1:0-387 GCF_001605985.2 Dendrobium catenatum
TTGTTACCTTTGTTATATCAGGAAAACTGATATGTTTAGTTATCTGTTACACTCTACTGTATTATTCAGGGATATTATGGGGTGTCACAAAAGTGGTATCAGAGCAAATGTGAACAGAGTTTTCAAGAATTGAAGCAATGTTTAACCACTGCACCAGTGTTGACAATTCCTTCTGGGACAGAAGGATTTCAGTTGTACAGTGATGCTTCTTTAAAAGGGTTAGGATGTGTGCTGATGCAGAACAGAAAGGTGATAGCCTATGCTTCCAGGCAGCTTAAGCCACATGAAAAGAATTATCCAATTCATGATTTGGAGTTGGCTGCAGTGATATTTGCATTGAAAATTTGGAGACACTATTTGTATGGGATAAAATGTGAAATCTTTACA
>NW_021430460.1:0-224 GCF_001605985.2 Dendrobium catenatum
ACGTTTTCCCTGTTTCCTGCTGTTTGGCTGCTGTTGGATGCTGTGGACAACAGTTTACTGCTGAAATTTTACTGATTTTGGTGAGAAACACTTGGAAATCCAAGTGTTTCCTATCAGTAATCTCCATAAATATTTTTTCCTCCAAGTCCTCATATAGGAATGCAATTTTTACATCCAATTGTTCCCGATATCAGTTGTAATCATCTGCTAGTAAGAGCAGGATT
>NW_021430461.1:0-590 GCF_001605985.2 Dendrobium catenatum
CCTCTTCAGCAGTCGATGAAGAAGCAGATTGGAGACAACCAATAATTGAATACCTTCAAGAAGGCAAGCTCCCTCACAAGAGATCATTTGCCCATCAAATCAAGAAACATGCCCTATCCTATGCACTAGTCAACAATACGTTGTACCGACGATCGTTTGGTCAGATGTGGCTCCGTTGTTTAGACAAATGTGAGGCCCTGAAAATCATTAACGAAGTCCATGCTGGACTGTGCGGTGCCCATCAATCGGGTCCTAAGATGAAATGAAGATCAAAAGACTTGGATACTACAAGCCTACGATGATTGACGATTGCATGAAAACTACAAAGTGTTGTCATCAGTGCCAAGTACATGGTGTGGTTTTACATCAGCCGCCTAACGTGTTGCATCCCACGATAGCCTCGTGGCCCTTCGAAAGTTGGGGCACGGATATCATCGGGCCAATTGACCCTCCTTCCTCGAAGGGTCACCGCTTCATTTTAGCAGCGACTGATTACTTTTCAAAGTGGGCGGAAGTAGTCCCATTGAGAAATGTAATATCACACCATGTAATAAAATTCTTCCGTGACCATATCGTATATAGATTTGGCA
>NW_021430462.1:0-214 GCF_001605985.2 Dendrobium catenatum
TATTCTATTCACAGACATAATTGGGAGAAGCTCATCCGCTAGAAATGCTTTATTTCGTTTCGTTCCCGTTCTTAATTTCCTGATTATCAAATTCATGGGGGACTTGTCATATTTAGAATCTTTCTGCGGTCTGTCCTGTTTACAATTCTTTCGTACTATCTTCTCTTTACCACGCGATAGGTCAGCGAAGCGTGAGCGGAGAAGGAAACGCCAA
>NW_021430463.1:0-584 GCF_001605985.2 Dendrobium catenatum
CTCTGTCAGGTGACCTGATGCAATAATTTGCCCTGTGGCAGTGTGGCCGGACCCATCAAAAAGGCTCAAACCTATAAACGCCCATGAATTTTAAATAATGGGCCCTAAAGAATTTGGGTTTGTGCAATAAATTCAATCTATTGTCATAATGAGAATCTCCTTCGATCCATCTCCTCATGGTAACCTCTCACATTGCCCAAGTTTTAGATGAAGAAGTCAAAAACATTATGCTCCCAAAGGCTTCGTCCTCGATCTCGATCATTTTATTTATGATTTTTACTAAATTAATTGAACTACTACAAAACCCTCAATTTGTCAAACATTTCTTTATAAGCTCTCAACTTTCAAGGATGGTTAAGATTACTACTATAGCTCTGATTTTAAGCTAATATCTCTCTACAATATTATTTATATGACCATTGCTAAGATTTTAATCAATATGCTCAAACTCCTTGTGCCATATATCATACACTGCTCCTTAAATTACTTTATTAATAAGTGAATATCTACCGACTACATCGTTCTTGTTCATGTGCTTTGAGTGAGTAAGATGTTCATTTCTCAAGTTGCTTCAATGACTTTCT
>NW_021430464.1:0-241 GCF_001605985.2 Dendrobium catenatum
GCGCGATGTCGACCCGAATAAATATTTAAAATGCCCAGTCTACTAAGGAAATTTTGAAAGGTATTCTCATGATAGAGCAGAATTTCAAAATGTGAAATGTATATGCTAATAAACAGACATGAAAGCATAATACACAAGACATAGCATTTTATGGGACAATTTTATGCATAGTATTTCTTCAGGTATCTGCCATTGATCGGCTTTAGATCGATGAGTTGATAAGCTCCTCCTTGAAATATTT
>NW_021430465.1:0-307 GCF_001605985.2 Dendrobium catenatum
TAATACTTATGAATAGTGGGTATAATGCTTGTACATATTATGTATTAATATGTATATAGTGTGTACATGTTTATACACTATATATATGTTTATACAAGCATATAATGCTTGTACATAATGTGTATAAATATATATATAATACTTATGTAGCGTGTATAATACATGTATATAGTCCAGAACATAGTGTAGAATGCTTGTATAACCCTATATATAATGTGTATAATTAATGTATACAACGTGTGCAATGCCCATATATAGCGTCTACAAAGAATGTATAATGCTTGTATATAACGTGTATAAACTTATA
>NW_021430466.1:0-637 GCF_001605985.2 Dendrobium catenatum
CGCTGTACGTGTCTTCATCATTTGATATTGATCGTCTATACCATATTCGGCTCAAAAAAGCTAATCCAAGAGAGCCTTATCTATTCTCTTCCTTTTCATGGGAGACTTCGATTTTCCAAAAAATACATTATTGAATAATAAAAACACTAAAATAAAATAACTCCTTAAAAATTTATTAATATGACATAAGTTCAATTACTTTGCAGAAATTTTTCATTAATTTTATGAATTATTCTAATTTTCTCAATGCCACTACCATGAGATGGACTGCTCACTGCTCTTTGCAGCATGTTTAAAACGTTTACATTATTCATTGCAATAATTGCTTCTTTTTTTTTCTTTTTTAATTGCTTCTTTTTTTTTTTTTTTTTTTTTTGCGGGGGGCAATATTACTGAGGTGGGTTCACCTGCAGGTCCTGTTTTGGGCCTGGCAATCAATTTGAATATGATAGACAGATTTGATATAATAAAATCTATATTTAATGCACACTAATAATTATTCATTGGGGCCGCCTAATTGCAAAATAATTCAGATTATTGACTTAGATTTCATTTGAGATAACTTTAAGCTATTATTTTCTTCCGACTTTCAAAAAAAAAAAATGTACTAAACCTTAGTAAAAAAATTATTCCAAGC
>NW_021430467.1:0-452 GCF_001605985.2 Dendrobium catenatum
TCCTTAAAGTCCTTGTCCTCTGGAGATATTTTTCTTTATGAGTCTTCTTAGTCGAGTAGTCGACCGGGCATGGTGGGGAACGGGCTATCCTAGCTGCCATCTCCTCCCCTTGAGTTGAAGCTAAGGGGTAAAAGCGACTCCCCTTTAGGAGGGGAGAGGAAGCAGGAATAGGTAGCTACTCATCAGCATCTGGTTCTACTTAAGCTAAGGTCTTAAAGGGCACAACTCTCTTAGCCTTAGAAATCTTCTTTCTAAGTCTCCTTAAATAGTTTTTCTTCTGATTCTTAGTGGCAAAGCTAAGTCCAGAACTAGACCCTTCCTCAAAAACATATTTGACTTCAGTGGGAGGCTCAGTAACTGATTCAGGCTGTTTTGATAGATCACCTTCTACCGGTACAGTTGGTGCAGACCCAATAATCAGCTCAATCTCAGGGGTAGGACCTTTGCTGGCA
>NW_021430468.1:0-1167 GCF_001605985.2 Dendrobium catenatum
TTCCTTCATTCTTCTTCTCTTCTTCTTCTTCCCCTTTTCTTCCTCACCTTATCGTCTCCATCTTCATCTTTTTCTCTAAACCCAACCCTTACCCTAACCTTTTTTTTTTATTTCTCTCCCATTCCCTCAAATCCCTACACTCCATTCAAAAAACACCTTCCTTACCATCTCCTACATCATCTCCATCCAAAAAGCCCCATCCCATTTCATTTTCTCTCTATAGACTTAGAGATAAAAAAATTATCTCCCTAAGAGAGAGAGAGAGAGAGAGAGAGAGAGAGAGAGAGAATACCCACCATTTCTCGCTCTAAACACTTTCCTCTCCACCTTAAACACCTCCTCTCACTTCCACATCCTTTCTCTTTTTACCTACAAAAAAATTATTCACCTCTCTCTTTCTCTCTCTAATTAGAGTGAATGAGAGATTTTCTTTCTATAGATACACACACATCACAACCAACACCTCCCAACATCATTATCACCAAAAGACTAGCCAAATTCCCTCTTTCCCTCTCTTTCTCTCTAGAAAGAGAGGTCCCACACTTTCCTTCTCTCTCTTGCCACCCCAATATAACAATAACAACATCAAGCCTTTATCCCACTATATGGGGTCAGCTACATGAATTATTTTTCTCCATTGTGTCCTATTAAGAGTCAAATTATCATTTAAATCTAATAAAGAAAGGTCATTTTTAATATTTTCTAGCCAATACTTTTTAGGTCTACCTCTACCTCTCTTAACATAAGCCAAATCTAATACATCAACTCTTCTAACTGGGTCATCAGAAGGCCGCCATTTAAAATGACTAAACCATCTAAGGAGACTCTCTA
Source organism: Dendrobium catenatum (assembly GCF_001605985.2). Taxonomy (NCBI): domain Eukaryota; kingdom Viridiplantae; phylum Streptophyta; class Magnoliopsida; order Asparagales; family Orchidaceae; genus Dendrobium; species Dendrobium catenatum. The sequence goes on from NW_021430468.1 coordinate 832, forward strand.
TAATCTTACCTATCACTCGAACTACTCTGACCTATTCATCGATATGCTCATTTTGTATTTATCTCTAAGAGTAAATCCACTCATCCACTTGAGCATCCTCATCTTAGCAACACTTAACTTAATATTATGCTTCTCTTTGATGGTCAACACTCTACGCCATAAAGCATTGTAGGTCTCACCACCATATTATAAAATTTTCCCTCAAGTTTGAGTGGTACTTTTCTATCACATAATAAACATGAAGAATACATCCATGTCAACCATCCAACTTGAATTTTATTAATAATATCCCCATTTATTTTGTTGCAAATTCAGGTCTATAAACTATGTTTTGAT
>NW_021430469.1:0-233 GCF_001605985.2 Dendrobium catenatum
CAAATCGACTTATAAAACTTTTCATAAAAGCTTACAACCATAAAACCACTTATGAAACTCCAATATAACACAAGTTATAAAATTTCCCAACAAACGAAGAATCAAGTTCAAACCTCTAATAAGCACACTTTTCTAATTCCCACAACCAAGAGAATGGCCCAAGCAAACTACCGATCTTCTCCTATGAATATAAAATAACCACTCCACAAAGCCCCCTAACCATCAGACGACTC
>NW_021430470.1:0-231 GCF_001605985.2 Dendrobium catenatum
TTTTATTATTTATGTGCACTAATATTACAGGAAAATCATACTCCAGAATGCTAAAGACTTCAAGACATACTTGATTAGAGTTTCATGCAATGAATTATGTAAAATTTTTAATTTTCTTAAGTCTGAGAGAGTGATTGGGTAACCGTGCACACACACCCTGGGGGAGTGAGTCAAAACTTAAAATTTTAAAACTAATAATTCTATACAATTTCAAATTGTACTAGACAATTG
>NW_021430471.1:0-284 GCF_001605985.2 Dendrobium catenatum
CAAAAGTCAAAAGTCCGGCTACAGGCAAAAGTCTAGCATCAGGTATAAGTCCAGCGAAAGTCCGACATCATGTAGAAATCTAGCGATGAGCGGAAGTCCGACATCGGGTAGAAGTCCGATGAAAGTTCGGCAATGGGCAGAAGTCCGGTGATGGGAGGAAGTCCATCATTGGGCTAAAATCTGGCATTAGGTAGAAATCCGACGAAGGGCGGAAGTCCGACGTTGGGCAGAAGTCCTACGAAAGTTCGATGGTGAGCGGAAGTCCGGTGTCAGGTAGAAATCTG
>NW_021430472.1:0-310 GCF_001605985.2 Dendrobium catenatum
TCCATAGTTGGTTGATAAATTGTCTTTGTAGATTGACGCTAGTGAATAGCATATGTTCAAGATTCTTCTATCATCTAGTTGTATCTTGATAGAATTTTAAATATTTATTTGGGGATTTAGGCATGCAGCGCGATATCGACCCAAAAAAATGTTTAAAATGCCCCCAGTTTTTAGAAACATTTATAGATGTCATTCATGGAACTCATTCTGCAACTTTTGCTAGAGCCCTGAGATTTTGATCCTTCTGCCCTGTGCTTTGTGCTACGGACTTGATGAAGGGTTGTCTGATTTGTCTTTGATGACTTGTCAG
>NW_021430473.1:0-209 GCF_001605985.2 Dendrobium catenatum
TAGGATCATGCTTGAGTGCTCTAAGTATCCTTAACTTAAGCTGTTCTAAGTTAATTATATTTCTCGGCACATGTAAGAGACGATTCCTATACCCCCATAATAATTTGGTGCGAATTTGTCATCCACTTGTAACGCACCTCCAAATAGTAGCATGAAGGTTGCACAGCATCCACTCAATACTGAACTCGTACATTCCACTAAAAAAGATG
>NW_021430474.1:0-260 GCF_001605985.2 Dendrobium catenatum
TTTAATGATATACTTTGTTAACTTGTCTCTTTTCCCGTCCGACCTCTGTTCCCGCCTCGCACTTGCGAGTTCATCGGGCCGGGTCGTGACAAGAGTGGTATCAGAGCAAAGGATTTGAGAATATTGATTTTATGAAAGAGCCAATAGGATGATCCTATAGGTTAGATTAGGTATAAGGTGCTTGTGCTTTTTAATGTTTAGATTGTTTTGTTAATTTATGTCTCAAGGCTGAGGAACCTGAACCTGATGCCACTGATGGC
>NW_021430475.1:0-1049 GCF_001605985.2 Dendrobium catenatum
GGAGGTTGCTCAAGATAAGTATCCATTTGTATCACCCCATTCAAAAAGACACTATTAACATCCATCGGATGCATTTTAAATCCTTTAAAATAGATAAAGGCTAAGAAAACCCTAATTATTTTATGTCTTGCTACAAGGGTAAAAGTCTCTTCAAAATCAATCCTTTCAATTTAATTATACCCATTAGCCACTAATCTAGCCTTATTTCTAATCACAAATAATGAATCATTCATTTTATTTTTTAATATCCACTTATTTTTTACTACACTTTGATCCTTTGACCTTTCTATCAATTCCCAAACATCATTTCTTACAAATTGATTTAATTCTTTTTGCATGGCCAAAATCCAAAATTCATCTAAATGTTCTTGTTTAACATTTATGGGTTCAATCATCGATATAAAAGTAGAATGGTTAACCTCTTTACTATGTCCATGCCTTGTCCTAACACCCTCACTTGGTTCACCAAAAATTAATTCCATAGGGTGATTTTTAGAATATTTTCATTCTCTATGCAGAGGGTTTTGAACTTCTGCATTCTCATCAAAATTAATCTTCTCTATTCATTGGGAGTTATTTTTAATATGATCCTCTTCCAAACTTAGCTCTTCAAAAATGTTAGATTTATCAAACACAACATGTGTGGTCTCTTCAACCATCAAGGTTCTTTTGTTAAAAAACTCTATTTGATTTTCCAAAACTAGAGTAAGTAAGAAAATTTTCTTCATCAGATTTTGGATCAAATTTCCTTAAAGGATATTTTTCATTATTATGAATGAACAAATTACATCAAAAAAATATAAATGTGATAAATTAGGTATTCTACCCTTAAGAAACTCATAGGGTGTTTTATTTAATTTTGATATAATATTCACCCTATTCAGAACATAGCAAGCTGTACTAACCGCTTTAGCCCAAAAATATTTTAGAAGTGAATATTCTACCAACATGGCTCTAGCACCTTCAATTAATATTTTATTCTTTCTTTTGACTATCCCATTCTACTGAGGGGTCCTTGGTGCTGAAATATTATGATCAATTCCTTTTTC
>NW_021430476.1:0-315 GCF_001605985.2 Dendrobium catenatum
GTTCCATTTTACTGTTATTTTCTTGCAGTTTTTTTTAAAAAATATGTGATGAAAAACTAATTAATTTTTATAAACCGAGTTGCTAATTTATGTTAACTTAAAAAAATTGTATTTCAAAATTAAGAAAAAGAACATATTTATGATATCCACATCAACTTGCAAAACAAATATTTTTCCTACAATAACTTCACAACCACATTTATAAAATATTGTAACTGTCTCAAACAAGATAAATTATTCTGTGCGGAAACCGGATGCGTTCGGAGATAACAAGAACACACCACATTACTTTTTTGATCGATGCTGGTGCTGGGT
>NW_021430477.1:0-542 GCF_001605985.2 Dendrobium catenatum
TGATTTTAGCCCTTGGAATAAAAGGTTTGAAGTTTAGTCATATACGAGTGTTGACCTCATTTTTATCCTGATTTGCCCTCGAGCATGTTTGATCGAGTTGAACGGGCGTCATCGAGCTTGACTCAACCCGAATCAGCATCGATTCGAGTTTGATTTTATTATCAATGTTGTTGCTATTATTATTATTATTATTATCATCATTATCATTAAATTAATTTGACCGAATTGGGTAGAATCTGAATTAACCTGAATTGAACCGGATTGAACCCAATGTAGACTTGATTTTAGCGCAATAGGCCCAATTTAATTTCAATTGAACCTTAATTAACTTTCTAAGGTTTTTGAATTTGTTCCTGATTAGGAAATAGATCCTACGGCCCTAATTTTATCAAAAATTTGAAACCTGTTATTGTCACAGTGCTTCAGTTGCATGATCTGTTTGTTTTAGAAAGAATACAGGCGTTGATTAGCAGGAAGCAGCACGACAGAGCTTGATTCGGTGTATAGGGGCGGGATCGAGAAGACGAGGTAGCAGGATTACT
>NW_021430478.1:0-283 GCF_001605985.2 Dendrobium catenatum
AATCTTGGTGCATTGCAATGACGGCATATAATTTCTGTGATATTTTCTTTAAAGTATAACATGCATCCATTCATACAACAATCTATCTTTATATATGTCAAACCATATTTGGAAACTAACTTCTTTGTCCGATATAGATCTGTAGGAATTAAATTATCTGTCGGATTGGTTTCCTTAAGCAGCCCAATGAATTGATTAAAATATTCACGAGCAACGTTATATTCAGCCTCGATGCTTAACATCTTTACAGCAACAGATAATTCTGAGTGAGTCGTGCACCCTT
>NW_021430479.1:0-290 GCF_001605985.2 Dendrobium catenatum
ACAAAAATAACAAGCCTTTATCCCACTACGTGGGGTCGGATACATGAATCTTTTGTTTCCACTGTGTCTTGTTAAGGATCAACTTCTCATTTAAATCTAATAAAGAACGGATATTTCAAATATTTTCTAACCAAGTCTTATTATTTCTACCTCTACCTCTCTTAACATAGGTCAAATCTAATACATCTACTCTCCTAACCGGATCATCAGAAGGCCAAGGTTTTATAAGACCAAACCATCTAAGACGACTCTCCTAATCTTATCCGCCACTGGGCAAGATAAAGACAGTT
>NW_021430480.1:0-292 GCF_001605985.2 Dendrobium catenatum
GTGAAAGGACGAAGGGTTCTCTACCTACACCGAGAGAGTGTGAAAGGATGGACGGTTCTCTACTTACATTGGGGGAGTGTGAAAGGACGAACGGTACTCTGCCAACACTGGGGATAGTGTGAAAAGGCGAATGGTTCCCTGCTGACATCAGGGGAGTGTGAAAGGATGATGGTTCTCTGTCGCACCGGGTAGTGGTGAAAAGCGTTTGTAAAGGCTTCTCCGCCTTGCTGAGGGTGCAAACGGAGAGTCACTACTGGTATTAGTGCAATACTCGGAGGGTGCCTCCGGGGAG
>NW_021430481.1:0-575 GCF_001605985.2 Dendrobium catenatum
TATTGATGTGTTTACCTGACTGCGCAGTAGAAATTGCCTGCTTTTTCTAGGTTTGTTTCTTGCATGTCGCTTTTGTTTTCGCCTGAATTTTCGTTAGGCTCTTTAAGGACTATAATTTTTTTTTACTCATAATTAACTCCTAAAACACTAAGTTTTAAATAATCTAGAAACTTAACGAACCTAGGGAATTGCCGGAATCGTCCGGGGTCGCATACATATTAATGCAATCTTCTTTCCTTGCTATAAGACATCTCCGTGCCTGCGGGTTGAGTCCGGATAATCTGGCTTATGAGGATGAAGTGCAGGACCTAGGGAGACTCAGTCTTTTCAAAAAAAAAATATTTTCTATAAGCCTGTTTTTTTTTTTAAAATTCTATAGCATTCATGAGCTGACGATTCAACTAGCATGCATTGCATTAGTAACCAACTAATTAAAATTTAATTGCATTAGCTAGAAGCATCTGACCCACATAAGTTCAGGACCACTTAGAAAATTCTCTAGATGTCGGTCCTTTTTCCAATGACTGTACCACCCACCAATCTTTCATAACTGACTTGACAGCATGATTTTAAAT
>NW_021430482.1:0-365 GCF_001605985.2 Dendrobium catenatum
GATTTTCTGTTGTGCCCTAAAAGATTTTTATTTTTGGTAACATCATCCGGGAGGATATTTATATCGTCCGAGACGATCTAACAAAAGTAGAAACCCTAATTAGGGCATCCTCATTAAAGCAGCCGTCTTTATGCAAAACACATCGCCCTGGATGATTTTGTATCGGCTAGGACGATCGGCTCAATTCAGCAAAATCTACCGTCATATCTATTAAGAAATAACCTATTTTTGTACATCGTCCAGAGGATCGGCCTGGACTATAAAATATCATCCAGGACAATCCAAGATAATTTTTCCAAAATTTCTCGGGCAGTTTTGAAAAGCAATTTATGGGGATTTCATCCGGGCCGATCGCAAGATTGTCC
>NW_021430483.1:0-849 GCF_001605985.2 Dendrobium catenatum
ATGACAATCATTGGCAACCGCCACCTAGACAGGTATACCGACGCCGCCGTAGAGAAGGGTCCACCACTGGCAGAAGTGGTCATTCCCAAGAAGAAGAGGAAGTAGAGGAAGTGGAAGAAAATCCTTTGGATGATGAAAATGCCACACTCGCCAACATAAGGAGGCAGATGAGACGACAAATGAGAGCCAAAGATAGGGAAATCTCTCAATTGAATGAGAAAATGACTGAAATGATGACTCAAATGACGATGATGATGCAGATGATGCAAAGAATTGCTTTCGTCGATCCCATGCCTAATCCTCCTCTGGATCCTCCAAACTTCCAAATGCCTCAAGTCTCGGGAGTGCGAGACACTCCTAAAGGTGGTCACGAGGCACATAATGTCGTTTGCCAGCCCACCCCACAAAATTTTGCAAGTACTTTCGAACCAGTGACTGCAGCACAGTTGGAAGGAATCATCACAGAAAGAATCAGGACTATTATAGCCGTTGATTAAGCAGAAACGTTGGTGGGCAAAAGTCATTCGTACCCTGTTGAATACGACCAAGTACCATATCCAAAAGGGTACTCAGTGCCAAAATTCAACACTTTTGATGGTAACAAGAATCCTCGACAGCACCTGGCACAGTTTAAAGCCACCTGCGGGAACACAGGAGGAAACGACGCCCTACTCTTCTGACAGTTCGTTAGTAGTTTAACAGTAACTGCTTTCGAATGGTACGCTGAGTTGCCAAATGATTCTATGAAGACTTTCGTGGAATTAAAAATAATGTTCGTGAAGAGATTCGCTGGTGCAACTAAGAAGATCACAATCGCTGACCTCGCTCTGGATAAAAGAAAAAGAGAAG
>NW_021430484.1:0-1027 GCF_001605985.2 Dendrobium catenatum
CCTAAAAAACTATGCAATAAAAAAAATTATTTTTTTAAGGGGGGGCAATTGCCCCCCCTCACCCAAAGGTGGTTCCGCCCATGGCAGCGGGTGGTGATAGCAGCGGTGGCAGTTTGTAACGATAGTAGGGGGAGGCTTGTTAGTGGCAATGATGATAAGCGGTGTATTGTGATCGACCACAGCAGGTGACAATGAAAATGAATTTATAGTAAATTTAAAAATTGGTATAATAATTTCTAAATACGTCAAATATATACAAAATATATTAATCAGAAGAACACAAATCTTAATACAAAATATATTGATAAGATTATTGGAAGAGAATTGATGCCTATAAACTTAGCTAACCAAATAAACTCATTTATTTGGGTACTGATGTGGAAGTTCATATGAAAATATTTTTTGATAACATAACAAGCAAATTATAAGACCTTATTCCATAAAAGATTTTACTAACCAACATTTCATTATTACCATGAGGAGAGTAATCAAATTTGCCTAAACCAATTAAGCCCAATGAGATCATACTATGTTCTTGTGTGTAGATGAATTTTTGGGTGAATTAATTTGGTAAATGTGCATGTTTGACCACTAAGAAATTCTAATATGTAATGTTGTGATTTCAATTATTTTGATCTCTATATGATTATGCATAGGATTTTTTTAATTGCACAAAAAATTTCAATCATCAATATAATTAGATTTATAAATAGTAGTATGATCTACAACCATCCACAAATTTGTAGGCATTGGATGCTAACACACTAGCCTTTTTATCAATGATTCAAACACCTTTTAAATTTAATATTATAGATGGCCTAGGCTAAATTAGGTTCTTTGGATCATATGTTCTTCTTAGTTTTATGGAACGAACACAAGAGTCAGGGAATTGATATGAGCCTATAGTTGAAAGAGTTAGATTGATCAATTCATCATCAACATAATTTTATTTATAACTAGCAGTAAAGTGTGAACCATCGATCAACATGTTTATATGCTTTGGTTGCTAATATATTAGCCACTTATC
>NW_021430485.1:0-210 GCF_001605985.2 Dendrobium catenatum
AAAATTAATATATTACATAAAATTATTATTATTATTATTATTATTTTAGTAGTAGTAAACTAATAAGAGAGATTTACATACATGTAATAGATAAAAGCATCCATTTCTCACGGCGACGTGTACATACCCGGCTCGAGGCCCGCCACCGCCCTTATACGGCCTCGATTCAGAGCGCGACGCGGCCAGAAGACCCATCGGCGAGATGACAAA
>NW_021430486.1:0-1207 GCF_001605985.2 Dendrobium catenatum
TTATAGATGTTTTACTTAAATACATCCGTGATTACACAAATTCTCAAATGAAATCCTAGTTCATGCGGCCAAATCTAGTTGGGCAGGTGGCTCTGTTATGTCCGACTAAGTGACAAGCTCCGCAAACCCTATTGCTCTGTGGTGGTGCCTCGTCCATTGTATTGCGATACCGATTTGTCCTTGGACGTCCAGATCGCCTTCGGTAATTTGGGGAGAGAAGCGGTATCATGCCTGTATTCGGGTTATGCTCTCCCCATTCTTTCTTATTAGGGATATGGTGAAATTCTCCTGAATAACTTAATTTGTAGTTGTTATTCGTGTAATAGGGAGAGACATAATCAAAGTGTGTTCGTCTTAACAGTGCTAAACAACTAACCACATGTGAATAAGGTAAGTGATATAGCAAAGGTTTCCCACAACTGCACTTGCACCTCCTCCCATCTAATATGTCCACACTATATGATATGGAGGACATGTCAACAACTTAAAATTCATGCAAGTTAAGACGGATTGGTTCTGGAATTCGTCTAGCCTCATCCTCAACTCTTTTAAGTGATGTATGTACACGTGGTGCAAAGAAGTTATTGTTTTGTTGCTCTTCAGTTGCAATGAGTTCCAACCGTCTCATAAACATTACAATAATGTTATAGTATATGGCCGTAATCAAGGCTTGAATTGGCAATCCTCGTGCTCGCTTCAAAACTCCATTAAAAGACTCAGCTGCATTAGTTGTCATTACACCATATCTAAATCCACCATCATTTGTTAAAGACCAACGTCTCACATCACGGTCCACGAGCCATTGGTGGATGTCTACTTTGATCCTCTTCATATCTTCCATACATCTATTAAAATACCCTTTATCATGTGTATTGCCTGTTGCGTACATTTTCTGACACAAAAACTCAACGTCTCCTAACCCCATCTGTCGTATTGCTTTCTTGAAATTCTCACGTAGATGTCTTAAGCAGTGCCGATGAGCAACATTAGAAAAAATTTCCCTACAACCTCTTACCAAACCAGCATGCCTATCTGATATGATACAGAAATTGTGCCTGTTCGTAACTACGGGGAGTAGCTCATTCACTTGTCTTAGAAACCAAATCCATGATTCGTTACACTCTGACTCAACAATCGCAAATGCAAGTGGATATAGACCATTATTAGCATCCATTCCGATCGCAGTTAATAATGTCCCCCAATATTT
>NW_021430487.1:0-768 GCF_001605985.2 Dendrobium catenatum
TCAAATATAATGAGGCCTCCTTCTTCCTCCCCCCCCCTACAATTCCAAAACAATAAAGAGGTTATTTAAACAATTAAAGGGGATTTCTCCCCATTGATGGAATTCATCCTTCCATCCCTCTTTTTCTTCTTATAATCTAGTTCATCTGGCCCTAAAGATCTCAACTCCTTGGCTAACTTCACTTTAGCAGCACCACTTTGAGACCCCACACCCGTATGACTGAGTTCTGTATCAGCAACAGCCATATCCTTCTCCTTAGATTTATCAATTTCTTCAATCTTACCATTGTCTTCTTCTTCACTAAAATCAGTTAACGCAGGAAATCTATTGATTAACTGAACTTCTAGAGGTTTAACACCCATAGATCTCTCAAAATCTGGGCAAATATCTGGGGCCCGGACAGACTTTTCAACAACAACCTCTGCCTCTTTCTTCAACTAATTTTTCTTCTGGACAGCAACATTTTGGATGTTACTTCTCCTAGTCTCATCAATAGCCTTATCACCAATTATTTTTCTATTATTAGCAATACTATTGAACACCCGTCTATTTTTAAAATGATCATGAATCCAAGGGCCAAATTTTGAACTGATTATTGATTTCTTACCGTCAGTCACAGTCTTACTATCTTCCTCATTAACTGCATCTGTCTTCCTTAACTTCTAGTCTTGAATCCCAAGTGATACATTCTCCAGACAAGCACTAGCTTCATGACCCACTTTGCCACACTAGTAGCATAGAAGATCAATCTTCTCGTACTCCACACGT
>NW_021430488.1:0-228 GCF_001605985.2 Dendrobium catenatum
GTATACGTGTTGCAGATCCGGTGGCGGTGAATTGTAGGTTGTAGACGCCTTCTGTCTGCTTGTATCAGTGTTGCAGATCCGGTGGCGTTGCATTATAGATTGTAGACGCCTTCTGTTTGCTTGTATACGTGTTGCAGATTCGATGGCATTGCATTATAGATTGTAGACGCCTTCTGTCTGCTAGTAGGAGTGTTGCAGATCCGGTGGCGGTTTGGTTTTGATGTTGAC
>NW_021430489.1:0-339 GCF_001605985.2 Dendrobium catenatum
CCTAGATCTAGGAATTGATTGTTATTGTGTGTTCTTTCGTTCTTAGTCAAGGGTTAGTTAAAATATTGATTCAAACCTATCAAACTTAGTGACATAATTAAGGACAATAATAAAGGACATGTTTAGAAAACTTAGAGAAATTCTAGACATTTGGATATACATCCTCGTGACTTAAAACTTTGGAAATTTGAACCTAGTGACATGTACAGCCATTAGAGATAATTTCACTAATTTTTGAAGTCATTAAGCCCCTTAAACAATTTTCTTAAGTTTAAGCCTTAATTAAGCCATTAAACCTTCCGGAAAATGTAATAAATCCATTTTAAACCCAAAAATTAT
>NW_021430490.1:0-327 GCF_001605985.2 Dendrobium catenatum
CACATCAGACGAATCCGTACAGAAATCAGAATAGAATCAGACAGATCTCAAATTGGACAGATCAGAACGAAACAGATCAAATCAGACAGAATTGAACGGAACAGATATCAAAGAAAACAGAACTGTACGGAAACAGAAGTCGTATCAAATCAGAAACAAAACAGATCAGACATATTAAATCAGAAACAGAATCGTACAGAAATCAGAGATTCAGGTCATATCGGAGCAGAACAGAATCGTATCAGAATCATATTAGAATCATAAATAAAACAGAAATCATTATATCACAACATAGCTGATAGCACTTACAGAAATTAGAAAATCAGA
>NW_021430491.1:0-228 GCF_001605985.2 Dendrobium catenatum
GATGAACATAGCGTTCAAGGAGTATCTGGATCAGTTTGTGATCGTCTTCATCGATGATATTCTGGTGTATTCTGATTCTGAGAAAGATCATGCCAGACACTTGAGCATTGTGTTGGAGACTTTGAGGCAGCATCAGTTGTATGCTAAGTTTTCCAAGTGTGAATTCTAGCTGATAAGTATTTTTTTTTCTAGGGCATGTGGTGAGCGGTGAAGGTATTTCTGTTGATC
>NW_021430492.1:0-219 GCF_001605985.2 Dendrobium catenatum
TTAATAGTCATACAAATTACATTTATTTGAAAATAAAATCTAGACTCATCTGCAGGGTTATCCTAAGCAGTTAATAAATAAAAAAGCAATTATTCCCAAGCAGTTATATTTGAGCAGAAAATTAAGTAAACACACTGGTCACGCTCCTTTTATTTTGGGGCTTTAGCAGCTGAAGCACCTGTGCAAGTAGTTATAACAATTGATAATTTTTTTATTAAT
>NW_021430493.1:0-493 GCF_001605985.2 Dendrobium catenatum
GGCCAAAAGATCAAAGTGTTGTGGGAACCAAGTGGGTGTTCAAATATAAAATGAATGAGTCAGGAGTAGTAATTAGAAATAAGGCTAGATTAGTTGCTAAGGGGTATAATCAAATTGAAGGGATTGATTTTGAGGAGACCTTTGCCCCTGTAACTAGACTTGAAGCAATTAGGGTTTTACTAGCCTTTGCCTGTTTTAAAGGTTTTAAATTGTTTCAAATGGATGTAAAAAGTGCCTTTTTCAATGGGGTTATTGAAGAAGATATTTTTGTAGAACAACCTCCAGGCTTTGAAAATTCAAAATACCCAAATCATGTTTTTAAGTTAAAGAAGGCATTATATGGATTGAAATAGGCACCTAGAGCTTGGTATGAAAGGTTGAGCACCTTCCTACTTGAAAGATCTTTTGAAAAAGGAAGTGTGGATACAACTCTTTTTTTAAAGAAATTTGGAAAGCATATACTCATTTTTCAAATTTATGTGGATGATATCAT
>NW_021430494.1:0-820 GCF_001605985.2 Dendrobium catenatum
TTAAGATTAGGAAGACTAAGGTCAAAGTGTTTATAAGAGTATGTAATTTTGCCATTTATTATTTCTATATTTCTTGAGTAAATTATGTATTTGGTGGATACTAAGCTTTGTGACCATACACACACATTCTATGGAGTGAGCTAGTGAAAAAATCTGAGGTTGAGTTTTCTAAACTAATTATACTGAATGATACATATCATAATATACAATCAGCTAATCAAAAAATCATTAAAAATGACTAATTGTTATAATTAATGCAATTTGAACAAATCAAACTGTACGATTCATATTGTATGGTACAATAACTTGAAATCAGGATTCCTGCCAATAATCATAATTTACTCAATATTTTAAAATTCATATTTTGTACAAATCATACTATATGATCAGTATTATACTGTACAATGTAATTAAGTCTTGCCTAAATCAATCCTAAAATTAGAGAAATTATTTTGGTTAATTTCTCCAATAAGGTCATAATAAACGATTAGACCTAATCATAGTATAAGACCAACATCCTTCATGAGATTATAATTAATTGTCTTTTATCATAAAGAATGATAAACCATATTGTACTAGACAATCAAAATAATATATTGATCTAATTGTATGGCACTCTATAATTTGTACAATTCTAATAGGGAGATTTTAACTAATCATAACCTATGATATTGGATCATATCGTTCGATCAATATCAACATATTTATATTTAAGGATTTTTTTAGAGGCCTTGTATTTAATATATCTAAATTAACTTGTTTCAAGTTTTTGGCTTATGAGTATTATGTAGAGGGAGCCTTTAGAAGAATATCTAGGAGT
>NW_021430495.1:0-251 GCF_001605985.2 Dendrobium catenatum
AAGAACCAAATTATATTTTTTGTCCAGAATGTAGGAAACTAGATGTCCTAAGGCGATGTTCTTCTTTCTCTTATGCTCTACATGACTAATTTTAGACAGCCCATAAAGATAGTCAATGATAAGTTGGGCTTCATCTATAGGTTTTTAACCATGATCAAGAAGGTCAGCATAGAAAGAAGAGGGGTAATGTTGATCTTATCACCAGCTCTAGGAATTATAGAAGTTATAAGAACATGCTGGTTGATGCAAGC
>NW_021430496.1:0-308 GCF_001605985.2 Dendrobium catenatum
TAGGTTGTACCTCCTCAGGAATGGGCTCGTCAGATTCGGTGGGAATCTCACGACCGACTAAGGAAAACAGAGGGGCGCCTTGGGCAATCTCAGTAATCAGAACCTTGGCGGTGACAAGGTTCATGCCCTTTTTAGATTTGTCTGGTTCAGATTTCGTGGTATCCGTAACCCGGGGCTGTGATGGCAAAAGCTTAATCTTTTTGCCAGCATGTTCAAACACGCAGGTGTTTGAACGCCCATCATCGTTATCATAAATCCAGGGGCGACCTAACAAAATTTGTCCAACATTCATAGCCAACACATCGCAC
>NW_021430497.1:0-987 GCF_001605985.2 Dendrobium catenatum
GATTTAGTTTAATTAATATGCTGATATATTTTTATTAATTAGAAGAGAAAAATATTAATATATCAATAATATTTAATGTTTTAATAATGTTATGCAATATATACACCACATGAAATACTAAAAGTTCATGTAAATGTATTAATGGTCATAGAAAGATTTTTTTTTTTTTGCGCATCATTGCACAATTAATAACAATTAGAATAATATGCATAATATGAGGCCTAGTACTCATTAGGTAATGGTGAATTCCATTTAAAAAAAAAGTTCTAGAGCTTTCTTTCTCACTCATTTAAATGCCTCAAATTAATAAAAACAAGTGACCGAGGAACTTGGCAAAGAGACATCTCTAAGTAATTAATAAAAAAGCTCTTAATTAATTCGTTATTAAAAAACATTTATAAGGAGATTATGGGTTTGTTTGGGATAGCTTTCTTGCTGCTTTGTTTTTTAGACAAAAAACACAATTTTATTTGGCTACTACTTTCTTGTTGCTTTGTCAATGCATTTCAAAAATTTCTATGATGGAAAATTAATTTTTTGCAACAAGAATAAAAAAGTTGTTTACCCCACAATAACTTCACAGTCAACTTTATAAAATATTATCGTCCCAAACAATCCCTATGTTTGTTTTATTGTTTGCAATTTATCTTTAATAGCAATAGTAAAAAATTGCATACATTAAGGATTTGTTTGGGATAACATAAACTTTTATGTTTATGCTTTTAAAAGTTTTTTTTTTCAACAATAATTTTAAATATGCTTTCAAAAAAATAACTTTTTTAAGATAAAATTAAAAAAAGTATAAAAAATATCATCCAAACATATTATTTTTATTGACTCTTCCTAAAACAAAAGCAGTTAAAAAGCTCCACCAAAGAAGGTGTAAATGCATGTAGCTTTCAAATATCGACTTTTTTTTTTTGCAATAGATATATAATATATTTATTATTTTTGAGAAATCATATGATAAAGTTCCAAGAGGAGATC
>NW_021430498.1:0-1080 GCF_001605985.2 Dendrobium catenatum
TTCGGAGTCCTTACCATGAGATCTTCACTTTTCCCAATAGCAGCGTCGGACGAAAAGCGCTCCGCGGCCTCCAAAACCAAGCTTTTCTCTTTTTCCCTTTCTCTTTCTCTCTCCTCAAATCAGATATTTTGATTTTAAATTATTTTCTCTCTCATCAAAACGAGCTGATTTTGTTATATCATTAGGCTGATCCGTCCGGCCGATCGCCAAATCGTCCCGGGACGATCAGACCAAAATCGATCGTCCTGGACGGTTCCCAGAAATTATCTCAGGACGGTATTTTGAACAGTGCAGATCGGCCTGGCCGATCTCACTATCGTCCCAGACGATTCTGGGTGGAAAATCCAAGCCAGAGAGGAACAGTAAGGGAATGAGGTCTCACTGAAAGTCTATTAACTGGTAGAAGTCCGACACCCGGTAGAAGTACGAAGTCGGGTAGAGGTGCAGCTTCGGGTAGAATACCGCCAAAGGTTTGTCGACGGGCAGAAGTCCGACGACAAGTAGAAGTCCGCTGACGAGCAGAAGTCCGACAACAGGGAGAAGTCCGACGTCGTGTAGAAAAACGACTTGGGGCAGAACACCGATGAAAGTTCATCAACGGGCAGAAGTCCGACGACGAGTAGAAGTCCGCTGACGAGAAGAAGTTCGACGACAATGAGAAGTCCGACGTCGCGTAGAAGTACGGCCTCAGGCAGAAGTCTGATGAAAGTTCATCGACGAGTAGAAGTCCGCAAACGAGCAGAAGTCTAACGACATGGAGAAGTCCGATGTCAGGTAGAAGTCCGACGACATGCAGAAGTCCGTAGTCGGGCAGAGATGCAGCGTCAAGTAGAAGACCGACGAGGGTCTGTTGACGAGTAGAAGTCCGACGTCGGGTAGAAGTCCGCTAACAAGCAGAAGTCCGACGTTGAGTAGAAGTTCGCTGACGAGCAGAAGTTTGACGACAAGGTGAAGTCCGACGTCGTGTAGAAGTATGGCCTTAGGCAGAAGTCCGATGAAAGTTCGTCGACGAGTAGAAGTCCGCTAACGAGCAGAAGTCCGATGTCGAGTAGAAGTCCGCTGACGAGCAAAAGTCCGACA
>NW_021430499.1:0-641 GCF_001605985.2 Dendrobium catenatum
AAAACATTGATATATAATATGAACATTTTTAATTTTTAAATAATGTTTTACATTTTTCTGATTATAAAAAGCATTTAAAATTAATTTTAAACACTATTTAAATAAAACGGGAGCTCGCGACGACGATCTTCTACGCGGCGTGGCGTGATTGGAGAACGAAACCACTGGCAATCATTGGAAATGATTGCGCCACTGTGCAATCATTTCCAATGATTGGGGGTGGTGCGGTTTCGATCCACGTTGTACTTAACCATGTCAGACAGATGCCTCCGTCGTCTGATTGTTCGTGTTTTCGAACCAACAGTGGAGATCAGGTTGGACGGTGATTTAGCCCCGCATATACACGCCCACGGTCAAACTATCATGTGGAATAACGAAATACTGACCGTTAATCCTGTGATCAACGATCAATATTTCGTACATCTCTGCTAGGGCGAAACCTAGACTCGAAGAGAAGAATCATCTTGTTCTCACAAATGGCTACGACATAATGGATTTTCACAAAATTTTATCCACATATAGAGTACATGAAGAGCATTAATGGGTGGTAAAAATGTGGTCTGAAAAGCACAGTATGAAAAGTTATTTAACTCTAGGTGTCTTTGATTAGGGTTTGGGTTTTAACTCAATCCAATTGATAG
>NW_021430500.1:0-223 GCF_001605985.2 Dendrobium catenatum
ACATAGAAAGATAAATGATAAGAAAGATGTAATGGCGTCAGGCTTGGTCTATAATATATTTTATCTCTATCTCTTATTTTGGCACCAACTTATCTTCAGGTATGGATAGGCCACTCTATCAATAAGGGTGCAATTCTATCTCAATGGATGGTACTCCTTAAGATAAAATTGAATTTCAAGCATTTTAAAATTTAAATCATAAAGATTTTTCATGTAATTAGAA
>NW_021430501.1:0-228 GCF_001605985.2 Dendrobium catenatum
CTAAACATTTGATGGACTGAAGTAGTATCCATTAATCGATCAATGTGAAGAAGAGGAAAGCAATCTTTTGGATAAGCCTTATATATATATATATATATAAACATATTCTTCAAGCTCTTCTAGCTTTTTTGACCATAACTATGTTTGTCAACAATTAGGATAATTAACTTTTCGGATGAACCCTGAATCTAAAACTTTATCAACTTCTAACACAATGGCATACATATA
>NW_021430502.1:0-263 GCF_001605985.2 Dendrobium catenatum
GTTGGCTAACTCTTTGGGTGGAGTTAGTGAACGACGAGATCTTTTGGAGGATTCTCCAAGGTGTCTACCATCAGAATGGGTGCCATCATGGGCCTTCCTTGGGACCCATTTCTGACGTTATTTATTGTTAGGGACGGATTTTTGGGAAGCATCAATGGATGTCATGCCCAGATCAACTCTTCTTTCTTTTCTTTCTTTCTCATTTCTTCGAGGCTTTGGCCTCTATAGCTGTTTTCGTTTCCACAGAGACCTTTCAGCGGCAA
>NW_021430503.1:0-230 GCF_001605985.2 Dendrobium catenatum
ATTTGTATGTAATCACTTTCCACCAAAGGATAAAAGGTATCACAACTTCTTTTGAGGTGATTTACGATGACTCCTTATAACAATCAATTAGGAGCTCGATCTCATTCCAGTAAAAGTTTGTCTTCAAGTTCATGTAGGGGGTCTTCATTCACGCAACTATTAAGATTGAATCCATGTAAAAAAAGATGCCTCCTCCTTCCTCTCCTCCACGTCTCTCACCCGTTAGGCTC
>NW_021430504.1:0-263 GCF_001605985.2 Dendrobium catenatum
ATTTTCTGCAAGAACAGGTTGTGGATTCCTGTGTTTGAAGATCTAAGGAAAGAGATTCTATATGAATCTCATCATTCAAGTTACACTGTTCATCCGGGAAGTGGCAAGATGTACGGAGATATGAAGAGTTTATTCTTGTGGCCGGGAATGAAAAAGGATGTAGCAGATTTTGTTGCTAGATGCGAGATCTGTCAGTTGGTGAAGGCAGAGCATCAGCGACCAGGAAGACTTTTGCAGTCGTTTCCTATCCCTGAGTGGAAGTG
>NW_021430505.1:0-2140 GCF_001605985.2 Dendrobium catenatum
ATTCCGTTTTAGATCTACTCAAGCGAAAACATTTAGATTCTAAGGTTGACCTCCATAATTCAAGTTTACATCCAACTCCCTCTCTAGTCTTATCAACAAGAAGAATATCATCATCAACTTGAAATTAAGCTATAATAACTCAAACAAAAAAAGACATGTCAAAACATTAAAACATGGATGAACATTTTTTTATGCTATAAGATTTCATTATAAAATTGAAGTATCGCTTGATCAAACATTCAGAGTGTTCCTCACAAGTAGCTTTTGGTGAGACATTGTTTGACATCAATGAGGTTAGAATAAGGGCAAAGCCCAGATGAATAAGGACATACATAAATCATAATAAAATTGCAAATTGTTTGAGATTTTGTACGGTCTGATAAATAAAAATTACCTTATTTTTCGTGTGCTTGAATACCGAGCAATTTTACATGAAGCTTCAACAGAAGATGGTTATGATACAAAAACGGAGGATGCATGGAGAAAAAGTTGCCTAATAACATTCCTAGAAGGAAGTGATTTCCACACTTCATAATTTGTATGTGGGTTGGAGGTATTTTTGGAATTAATAAAGTTCGATACAAACTTATAACTGATTTACAAGAACCAACTACTTTCACGCCAATAGAATTTTGGTTTAGCAAAAATATCACTGTCTATAGTCTGGATCATGGTTTAAAATTGCGCAATATGAGGCTCGCCTTGAGGCCCGCCTTTGCGCAATTCCAATAAAAACTCTGGATAACAGAGGCTGCTAGATGTGAAATACCTAATCTTTTGTAGGGAAAACTATAAAAAAATCTGCGTAGGATCACAAGCAATTAACAAAATTATGTTGGAGTATCGGACAGTCATTATAATTCTCAGATCATACAACATCAACAATAACATCAAGCCTTTATACCACTACGTGAGCTGGGCTACATGAATCCTTTTTTTCTCCATTGTCTTATTAAAAGTCAAATTTTGATTTAAATCTAATAAAAAAGATAATTTCTAATATTTTCTAACCAAATCTTTTTAGATCTATCTCTACCTTTCTTAACATAAGTCATATCTAATATATCTACTCTCTTAATCGTGTCATTGGCAGGCGCAGTTTTATGTGACCAAATCATTTAAGGTGACTATCTCTAATCTTATCTTCCACTGGAGCTACTCCAATCTTTTCAAATATGTGCTCATTTTGTATCATGTCTCTAAGAGTAAAGCCACCCATCCACCTGAGCATCCTCATCTCTGCAACACTCAACTTAATATTATGCTTCTCTCTTAATGGCCAACATTCTGCACCATAAAGCATTGCAGGTCTCACTACCATCTTATAGAATTTTCCCTTAAGTTTGAGGGGGACTTTTCTATTAATAATATCTCCATCTTATAGAATTTTCTCTTTTCTACTAATAATATCCCTATCTATCACACAACAAGCCCGATGTATTCATCCACTTCAACCATCCAACTTGAATTCTACTACTAATATTCCCATCTATTTCACTATCACTTTGTACAATAGACCCAATATATCTATAAGACATGTACACTTATCAATGAATTGATCGCCCAAAGTCATAATCCCCCCATTAGAGCTATTACTACTAAAATTATTCTTAATATATTTAGTTTTAGATATACTCAAACAAGACCCTTTAGTAAAGGTTGACCTCCTTAATTCAAGTTTAATTCAACTCACTCTCTAGTTTTATCAACAAGAAGAATATCATCAGCAAAAAGCATACACCAGGGTACAACTTAAATGTCTAGGGAGAACATCCATGACTAAAGTAAAAAAGATATGGGCTTAAGGTTGATCCTTGATGTAATCCAACTGAAATTGAAAAATGCTTGGTCAAACCACCTTGTGTTTAAAACACAAGTAATAGCTCTTGCACACATATCCTTAATAACTTGAACATAAGCATTATTAACCCCTTTCGTTTCTAGAATTCTCCATGGCACTTCTCTTGGAATTTTATCATATGCTTTCTCTATATCCATAAATATCATATGTAGATCCTTCTTTATTCAAACCTACTAGTGCCAAACATTCACTGTAATCTGTGGTAATGATAAATTTCTTCCTGATCTTCATAAATTTTAGGAATTGGATTTGTAGAACTTGATTGACAATGTTAGGATT
>NW_021430506.1:0-211 GCF_001605985.2 Dendrobium catenatum
GTCTTTTTGGTATTACATATACTATTAGGCATATTCAACATATTTAGATTGAACATCAATGTTTTTTTAATTTGTTTAGTTACTTTAGTTTAAATATAATTATTCAGCTTTAAAGATTATTTATCATTTTTTAATTATTAAATAATTTAGAGCTTGAGGATTTGTGAGAAAATTGTTTTATATATCAATTTAATAACTTGATAGAGCGGAT
>NW_021430507.1:0-237 GCF_001605985.2 Dendrobium catenatum
TATTCTTTTATTTTTTTTTCATTGCTAACACAAATATCAGAATGATTCAAAAGCATACATGCGTATTAAGGAAAATATATTGAACTAGAAATAGCATGTGTCAAAATAGTAAGGATTTTCTCATAACATTGTCAATTTCAAAAGAAGTTAATCATGAGTCAGTGTACTTCCAAACAAGTAATTTTTGAGATTTAAACTAAAAGAAATTTTTTTGTTATTTTTTATAATATTAATGAA
>NW_021430508.1:0-271 GCF_001605985.2 Dendrobium catenatum
TTCAGACTTGAGCTATGGGAATTGCGCTTCCCAACACTGATTTTGCTGAAGTTGGTAGATTTGGAGTTTTCCTTTGTGGTTGAAGATTTTGGAGCCTACGCACATTTGGTAGTTGCTCGCAACACTTCTTCCCACTGAAATTTTGATTCTCCAGTCAATTAGGAGAATTTAGTAGACTACAACCACTTGAACTTGTCGAGTCAAATTGGCCTTCGTTCTTCCTATAGTCCTTACTGACGGGTTGACGAAGTGAGGGGTTCCGCTACTACGG
>NW_021430509.1:0-292 GCF_001605985.2 Dendrobium catenatum
ATGCTCCAATCAATGTCCAAGTAAAGCTCCACATTGTCCCAAGTATGAATTGCATTTACCCGAAATTTCGGCAGCCTTCCGGCATCTCCCCCGTTTAGGGTAAAACTACGGAAAACTGGGCCTCCCGCCACGCTAGAGAAAAGCGTGCATGGTAGGTGCTCTCAGACGAGGACACCGCGGCCGTAATATTTTTGTTCCCCACCACGCCAGAGAAAGGCGTGCATGGGTTGCGGGCACCGGTTTAAATTAAGCAATTTTATAATTTACCCCGCCTCGCAG
This sequence comes from Dendrobium catenatum, assembly GCF_001605985.2. NCBI lineage: Eukaryota > Viridiplantae > Streptophyta > Magnoliopsida > Asparagales > Orchidaceae > Dendrobium > Dendrobium catenatum. The sequence continues at coordinate 280 of NW_021430509.1, forward strand.
TAGGCGTCGCACC
>NW_021430510.1:0-282 GCF_001605985.2 Dendrobium catenatum
ATTAGACTCCAATTAGGGCCTAATATTTATTAAAAATCTTATGTTTCTAGAAAATGACCTAGATTAGAAAGCCAACTTTTTGGTCAACCGTAGTTCATTTAGGGCCGAAACTTAGAAAATTCATAACTTTACCTAGAAAACTCCGATTTTAGTGTATTATCTGTCTAACTACTCCTCTTAAGGTCTAGTATTTTCCTAAGATGATAGGAGACCCAAACCTAGCCTCTTTCCCATAATGACTTTTTGGACCCTTAGCTTAGTACCTAGGAGGACCCGGGATTT
>NW_021430511.1:0-336 GCF_001605985.2 Dendrobium catenatum
TTTCAAAACAAATCTAATAAAAACAAACTTTCATTGATATTAAAAAAAAACGGATTACATAAAAAATATTGAACTTAAAAAGAAAAAACAACTTAAAAACAAACACTGAGCAATAAAACAGACACGATAAAAAAAATACAACAGACACACATAAAAACAATTTCTACTGTTCTGGAGGAGGAGGAGGAGGAATGCCGCCAAAGAGGTTGAAGTAGGAGGCCATCAACATTACATTGGTATTTATTTCATGAACTTCATCTCTAATATTACCAATGTCATGTTGCTGCTGCGTAAGATGAGCATCAAATTGATCAAACCTTTGATCAATGTGAGTCT
>NW_021430512.1:0-570 GCF_001605985.2 Dendrobium catenatum
ACGAGGTGAACAGTGCAACGCCAATATTAGAATCACACTATTCGCCGGAGCCAAATCACATATGTATGATTCAAGAGAAGGCGTTACGACAGTGGGAATATAAGACAGAATATACACATAATATTCATTTTTGTTTAATGAAATGGAGTTCGATTGGAGTTCAGCTGCTGCATTTTAGAGTATTATTATATTTTAGAGCGAGAGATCTAAGAATGTGAGCAGCAAATTAAATGGAATTTAAAATAAAAATCAAATTAATCAGTAAAACAGAGCATGTAAAAGTAAATCATCCTTTAATCTCATTACTTCTGAATATTAGATGCAAAAGAAAAATTAACAGAAACAAAAATAATAAATACTCAAGAGAAGAAACTCGACAGATCCCCACGCGTTTCTTTCCGCAAAAGAGTTCGCTTTGCCGGCCACCGCCAACTTTCCACCGCCGCGGCGAACGTTCAACCACTGCAGCTGCAGCTGAAGCATGGAAAGTGAAGAGAGAGAGAGGGAGCTTCTGGGTGAAGAGAGTGGGGACAAAACGCACAAACAAACGCTTGGATGAATCCTTGGTCT
>NW_021430513.1:0-212 GCF_001605985.2 Dendrobium catenatum
GCCAACCCAACTAAAAGTCAACCATCCCAGTAAGGAGAGCAACTAAAGGATTGGGATTCAGCCGACAAGGCCACTACATCACAGCACCAGTCCAACAACCCAGAACAAAAGCAGAACATTGAAAAATCCACAAAATGTAACCAGTAGAAACCATATCATCCGAAAAACAACAACCAGCCAGACAAATAGAACAACTAAACAAAAGCAGGCAG
>NW_021430514.1:0-263 GCF_001605985.2 Dendrobium catenatum
AGAGAGTTTTCTGTTGATGTTTTCTCCCTCCTTCAGACTTTATTTAGTGGTATGATTTTCTTCTCTAAAACAAAAGTCTAAACTCGGTCTAACCAATGGCTTGTTAATTAAGATCTTTTTCTTGTCTTGCTACAGTAATTTATTTTATGTAAAATAGCCAAAGTTCTTAGATATCATTCAAGCTTTTTGAAATCTTGCCATTGCATTTATCACATGTTTCTTTTTGATTTTGTGTTGTGGATTGTTCTTCCCTATGTTAGAGA
>NW_021430515.1:0-238 GCF_001605985.2 Dendrobium catenatum
GTTTATTCTTATTTTAAGGCTATTTTAGGGGGAGATTATTTGGCTTGTTAGATCAAACGTAAGCCAATAAGGCCAACCTCCCATCCCAAAGTCCCATGTCAGACGTTTTGCTATCATTGAAAGGAGACAAGCGATTTAGCACCTTTTGAGTTTGTATTTTCATCTCCAGGCATTCTCTCATGGTGTTGTTTTTAATGCTGGCCCAATCTGAACCAAAGATTAACATAATAATAGTTTA
>NW_021430516.1:0-268 GCF_001605985.2 Dendrobium catenatum
TAAATAAAGCTTTATCATCATTAAATGAATTTAATGGGGAGTATTATGTGCTTAGAGGGCAATTGTATCATGATTTTCCTTTGATTGAATTTTCAAATTGTGGGGTTTTTCTTTAACCCTAATATTTGGAAAGGTATCAATTCTTCTACCTCATATATTTAGCACACTATTTTTGATGTGATATGGTGTGATTGTTATGTGTATATGTCCAAGGGTTAGTGAAAATGATTTTAAAACCCATTCAACTCTAGTGATTCTTAAGGACCTT
>NW_021430517.1:0-261 GCF_001605985.2 Dendrobium catenatum
TAGCCACATGATCTATATTAGAAGAATTACATTCATTTTTTTAATTTAATCATTTAATTACATAAAGAAAAATAATCTCATTTTTTTTCTTGACCATATATCTTTACTCTTTCTAAAAATATGTAAAACCACGTAACAAGTATATAGCCAAGCAAGTAACTAAAATCTTACAGCTGGAATTAATGCAAGATAAAAGATAATAATATATTATACATCATATATAAAATATATGCATCAATGTCTATACTGATTATCTATATC
>NW_021430518.1:0-326 GCF_001605985.2 Dendrobium catenatum
AAATTCAAAAGCTTTTAAAAACTTATTTTATGAATCATGCTCTGATACCACTTGAAAGTGCTCAGATAACACTGGAAAGTGCTCTGATACTACTTGAAAGTGCTCAGATAACACTAAAAAGTTCTCTGATACCACTTGAAAGTTTATTTGGGATGTTAGGCCCTACAAACTAGCCCAAAGCTAACCAAAAAAGGGGGTGAATTGGTGAAAAATATCATTCAATCAAAACAAAAATCAAAACAAATATCACCACAATAAAAATCAAAGTGCGAAAAATAAAATGCGGCAATAATAATAAGAAAGAACACACCAGATTTATAGTGGTT
>NW_021430519.1:0-227 GCF_001605985.2 Dendrobium catenatum
CATTACCCCAAATCTAAATCCACCATCATTTATTAAATACCAACGACTTACATCACGGTCTACGAGCCATTGATGGATGTCCACTTTGATCCTCCTCATGTCTTCCATACATCTATTAAAAAAGACTTTATCATCTGTATTTCCTGCTGCGTACATTTTTTGACACAAAAAATCAACGTCTCCTATTCCGATCTGTCGTATTGCTTTCTTGAAATTCTCACGTAGAT
>NW_021430520.1:0-243 GCF_001605985.2 Dendrobium catenatum
CAATCTCAATTTTAAAATTCCCAAAGAAAATTAATATTTTTCAAAACCTGTTTTCCAAAATTCCACCAACATGCATTAAGAGCTGCAGTACTGTATCTTATAGTGAGGCAGCTCTTCATTGTGTTATAAAAAAGGGATCCATTTTTCATTTTATTCATCACTATACATTTCCTTCAATCTTCTCTTTTCTTTAAAAATCTCTTTAAAAAGGATGGTTCTGAAGATATTTGGTAAGAAGAGATC
>NW_021430521.1:0-1818 GCF_001605985.2 Dendrobium catenatum
GAGCCAAATATGCTAATGGTTAAACACCAATCAAACCAATGGTTTATGCTAAATGTAAGGTCCACTGATAATTAGAGGGGCTTGAGCCTATACGAAACCTGAACTCAGATCATAAAGTCCTCACAAAATGAGGGTAAAATCTCTAGGCATTGTCTTATTTAAAACCAAATTTGCCTTCTGAAAATTTACCTCGAAACTTAAATGTTAAAACTCTCCTCGACGCTCCGAAAAAGAAAGAGGTCGCGGAGAGGCCGGGGCACGAATTTTTGAAGCCCACATAAAAGAGCACTCCACATCAGTCATACCTATCCCACAAATAATAACTATTCAATATCATTAGCCAAAACTAAGAGCTAACCCCATGACATGGAGTCAGTGTGGGTGACAACCACTTTTGAACCTTGTATATATGGCCATGCTTGAAAGTCACTAAGAGCTATGAGAGCTACAAATTATATAAGACACTGGACCATAGCCAAATCATTGAATCTTATATCATTTTTTAGGAGGTTAAACACTGGAGCCCACTCGTCGAGCCCATTATACGAGTAGATAGATGCACATCAATCTGAAAACTTAAGCTGACTAATAAATGTTACAATTAGTGCATTAGGGACTTAACTCTTAATTCACTTCTCCCGTGGGATTTGCATCTCAATAAAATGATAAAAAAAATATCTTAATGTAAACTAGGAGTAGTGATAAGGTTGCACACATCAATCTCTGCCCAAAAACTCTAGCAATTGCGTTGTGCACCTGCTAATGCCCTTGAAGAAAAAAAAAATTGACCTTTAGAAAAAACACGAAAAACTACAAAGTCAATTATAATTAGTCGAGAGAAAGTGGCTATCTCTACTAACAGATTCCATCGCATTAAATCAAAATGCTAACTGCAGTTTGATGCATAGGATCAGTATAATGATGCATCATGAAATCAATACGCTTCTAAGAAGGAACTTACAATAGTCGATCAAACCATAGAAGCCTCACATTTGACGGGATATTTAACACAAAAGCAAAAACACCTTGAGAAAAAGAAACTCTAAGAGGACTGGAGAGCGAAGAGAGCATACTTCTAAATCATGAAGCTTGGCCTCAAGTTTTGTTTGGGTTTCATATCTCTTTTGCTTAATTCGGCCTTCTGTTGCCATAGAAACACGCCGAGCTCTTATTTGTGTTTGTATTTTGCTCCAGGAATGAGCAAACTGCAAAGTGAGAGATGTCTGCCTTTTAACAGAACCGCCATCAGAAAGGAAACTTAATCTTTGTGTTCCTTTCAGTTGGCGTGAAATTTTCCTAGCCTGTAAAACAAAACAAATTGGATTTCATATTTTCTCTCATCAAAAAGATGGAATACAAAAAAATGCTCATGATATAGAAAATTAACAAAGGCAAGAGAACCGGTGAAGTTTCAACGGAAATGTATCATGTAGCATGCATTTGATGTACAAATTAAGCATAGATATGCAAACTACAGCTCCCAGCATCTAGCTTAACCTAGCATCTATCGGCTATCAGTTGCAACACAAACCTAGTTTCTTACTTCAACAACTAAAGTCCTCACGCACATCAAACATTTCAAATAGTTACAAGCAAGGATATTTGTTAAAATTGGGATTACAAACCTTGTAGCCTCGAAATGCAGTTTGTATTCGAATAGCTGCCATCTCCTCAGAACTAAAACCAGATTCTCCCAGATTATTTCTGCCACGAGAACCATTATATAATTTATTTGATGATTTACTAGGCTGATTTTTCAACTTGAATCCATTTGACTGGTCACGAGCAGATCCCTGTTGAACAGCAAGAAAATTTGTT
>NW_021430522.1:0-301 GCF_001605985.2 Dendrobium catenatum
GCTTCAAGAAATCCTAAAAATTTTAAGTTAGCCATCATTATTTACACAATATGATTTCAGTTCATAAAGATTGATCAGTTCAGAAATTAGATCTGTCTAATATAATTTAAATAGTTGTTCAAACAAATTGTTCAACGTTCAATGACAACTTTCAGTATGATCCAAATATCATCTAGTACGATCTGTTAGCTTTCTCTCCATTCATACAGCATAATTCTGAGGAATATTAGAAATCATCAGGTACTTCTATCATCATACATTTTGGTTAGTTGATTTTTAGTATGTCATCCTGTACAATATG
>NW_021430523.1:0-253 GCF_001605985.2 Dendrobium catenatum
GAGAGAGAGAGAGAGAGAGAGAGAGAGAGAGAGACCCTACCTCCTTAGTTGTCGTTCAACTTCACACCATCCACGACTTTCCTTCCCTGTCGGTTCGGAGATTCTGACATTTTGATCAGAAGCAAGAGCTCGCTTGCTGTGAAGGAAATTTTCTATTAATAAAATATTATTTTAAATTAAGCGCAGGTAAAGCGCAAGTAAAGCGCAACTAAAATGCTAGTCAAAAAGCGCAAGTAAAGCGCAACTAAAGCGC
>NW_021430524.1:0-328 GCF_001605985.2 Dendrobium catenatum
CTGAGGAGATTGGAAAAGACCTTCGACGGAATGCAGCGTCCGTCAGATAGGAAGGTTCCATTAGCTGTTTTTCTGTTGGACGGAGAGGCTGAGCACTGGTGGGAAAGCCAGCAGGCAGCCAGATTTTAGGGCAGATTAAACTCTTTGATTACTTGGGAAGAGTTCACTGAGGTATTCCGAAACTGGTTTGTTCCCCCTTTTGCACGATAGCAGATGCAGGAGAGTTTTCTGAGGCTTGTGCTCCCCTGAGCAAGACGGTGATGCAGTATGAGGCTGAGTTTACTGCATTACCCAGGTATGCTCCGCAGCTGGTTAGTACTTCTGCTGA
>NW_021430525.1:0-265 GCF_001605985.2 Dendrobium catenatum
TTTGAGAAAAGGAAAAAATTCGTCCTGGACGATATTCAAATCGTACAGACGATTTAATTAAAAAGCTGCTCTTAAAACGGTAAAAATGAACGCAAACCAATTTTTCTCACATCGTCCAGTACGAACAAAATTCGTCCTGGACGATTTTCTCCAATTTTATGAATTTTTGAATTTTAAATTAAGAAAATCAAACCAAAATAAAAAAAAAAACACATAAAACTTACACTCAAAAACAAATTCATTCAAAACACACAAAAATTTATAA
>NW_021430526.1:0-1359 GCF_001605985.2 Dendrobium catenatum
AAATGTCCATAGGCAAAGTTGCCTTGCTTATTAAAAACTAGAATTTTGCAGAAAGTAAAGTGGCCGGGCACCACTGACAACAACCTAAATTCTAAACCTAGTATCTATGCAAGTAGTTTTGAGTGAGATATTCTCAATCTTCAAGTCTTCAATCTTGTTCTTTTTTGGGCTCCTTTTCTTCAAGCTCCTTGGATTCTTTGCAGTAGACTACTCAAATGGATAAGAGGGCACTTTCTTTGAGGGGAAGGCCACTCTTTCCTTTTTGGGCAGAAAAGAAGTATGATCCTAATTTGGATCTCCAAATAGAAAATGTCTACTCCCCTAAGAGGCATCCTTTTCTCTTCGGAGTCCAAGCTTTGGACCTGTGTATCCCAACTCAAAATCGAACTTTCACAACACTTAACAATTACATAAATTATATTTATATCAAATCAAAAATCTAGACTATCCTGCAAGGTTATCCTAAGCAGTTAACAAATAAAAAGCAGTTATTCTCAAGCAGTTATATATATGCAGAAAAGAAAGTAACACACTGGCCACGCTCCTTTTATTTGGGGACTTTAGCAGCTGAAGCACCTGTGCAAGCATTTATAGTAATTCATATTTATTATTAACTTAGCCCCCTTTTTGAAAGTTCTCACATGGTACTAGAAAGTGCTATGAAAATAATTGAAAGTTCGTTAGGGATGTTAAGGCCTTATGAATCGGCCCAAGGCTAACAAAGAGAGAGGTGAATTGGATAACTTTAAAACCAAAGTTAAAACTCAAACCAAAATCACCACAGAAATCAAAGTGCGGAAATTAAATATTGCGGAAGCAATAATAAGAAAAGAACACACCGGATTTATAGTGGTTCGGTCAAACCTTGACCTACGTCCACTCCTTGGAGGCACCCTCCAAGTATTGCACTACAAAAGTGTCTCTCCTTTAGCCCCCACAGCTAGGCGGAGAAGCCCTTACAAAATCACATCCACCTTCCCCGGTATGGTGGAGTCGTCGGGTCCTTTGACACCAAAGAGATCTTTTTCTTTGGTGAACTTACCTCAAAATAAGCCTTGAATCTGATGGTACTAAGGTGCGAGTTCGCCGGAGTAACCGTGTGGATTCCCCACCACACTCCCTTGAGTTCCTCCCCCTCATAGGATCTTCTCCCTCTAAAACTCCACCCTTTCCTCTCTCTTTTTCAAGCTCTCTCTTCAAGTTTCTCCCACAAGAACGAAGCTACAATGGCTTCCAAAGACACTTAACAAGTGCGTTGAAAAAGCTTAAATAGAACAGCTAAAAATGAGCTCATTAATGCAAGTTGCCGACATTATCGTCCATGATGATAGCCATATCTTCCTGTCCAATCAGTACAAA
>NW_021430527.1:0-324 GCF_001605985.2 Dendrobium catenatum
TCTACCGCACCGGGTAGTGGTGGAAGAGAGTTTTTGTGAAGTCTTCTCCACCTTACTGTGGGTACAAAAGGAGAGTCACTAGTGGTATTAGTGCAATACTCGAATGGTGCCTCTGGGGAGTGGATGTAGGTCATGTTTGACCTAACCACTATAAATCTCGTGTCTTTTTATTTTTCGCTATTTTTGTTTTTCACTTTACTATATCGTTTAATTAGTGGTTGAAAAAACTTTTCTGTAAAAATTCACTAAAGTTATTCTCGGTTTAAAATTCAAAAGAGTGATAATTTTTTAAATTAAAAATTCCCCCCCCCCCTCTTGGTTAGC
>NW_021430528.1:0-267 GCF_001605985.2 Dendrobium catenatum
GGATGAATAGTGTAGTCAGAATGATGAGATTCATACATAATCTCCTATCTCAAATCCACAGGTACCCACAACCTATTCTTGTAGAAAATAGCACCAGAATCAGAAATTCGAAGTTCAGGAGTCTTACCAGATCCAATCTGAGCAATCAAATTCGAATAGTCAGAATCTGACTTCTGTGCTTCTTGAATCCTTGTCTCCAAAGTAGACTGAATACTCAGATGAGCCAAATCCAAACTATTGGAGGAAATCACCTCCAACTGCAAGCAC
>NW_021430529.1:0-553 GCF_001605985.2 Dendrobium catenatum
AATATGTAGAAAAAATCTCGAGACCTTTATCCCTCCTGTATACAAAAGATAAGCTTTAAGTGAAATATAAATACCTAAACAAATGATATCAATAAAACCTCTTGGGCTCTCTAAAATCCTAGATAGATTCTTTTTAATATTTGTGCAATTTGGTGACATTTTGCCTTACGAAGAGATTGAAAATAGAAGAAATAATTCTTACAATCACAATTCTACTCATAAACCTCCTCTTTTCAAAGTATTCTCCCAGGCAATCCTTTCTACAACTCAAAGACAATAATCTAGGTATTTGCAATATAAGTCTCCATTGAGGAAGTATTTTTCTTAACCTTCTTCCTCTTTGCATGCATCACTCAACTAAATATTCAAACAAGAAAGATATATGGTTTCAAATTATTATTCTTAAACCAACTTTTAATAATGATTATTAAAATTTCCATGCAGAACTACAACTATTTTAATGACCTGGATATATAACTAAAAAAATAAAGTAAACTTCCCAGTCTACTACAACAAATGAACACAAAAATAGATGTGTCAAATCAGGTTTATA
>NW_021430530.1:0-577 GCF_001605985.2 Dendrobium catenatum
ACGAACCACTTGCGGTGTTGGCTCGCCGCGCATCGAGCGATGAAACCCGCATCGTGGGACCCATGAAGGCAACCGGGGTAACCTATGTGGCGATCGGGCGGGAGCTTCAATAACTTTTAGCCCAGGAGTCCGATTCGGCACTATGACCCCATTCTGGAAAGCTTTTTCCGAGCCGGATGGGGCACCGATGCGCCATAGGCCCATCGGCCGGCCATACGGAGCAAAAAAATGCATTTTTGACCCCCTACGCTCTGTCGGAATGAAGATGCGTCAAAATCACCTCTCCACGCCGTCAACTTAAGAATAATTTCAGAACATATTTATACGGGTGCGACCATACCAGCACTAGAGCACCGGATCCCATCAGAACTCCGCAGTTAAGCGTGCTTGGGCGAGAGTAGTACTGGGATGGGTGACCTCCTGGGAAGTCCTCGTGTTGCACCCTTTTTTTAACCTGTCGTCGCTTTTTTTTTCTAGCTCTTCGCCACGGCCTATGAACCACTTGCGGTGTTGGCTCGTCGCGCATCGAGCGATGAAATCCGCATCGTGGGACCCATGAAGGCAACCGGGGTGTCCT
>NW_021430531.1:0-233 GCF_001605985.2 Dendrobium catenatum
CTGGCATCACCAGTCATATGTCGAGAGCATCCACTCCAGGTACCACATACTCTCACGAGGCCTTTTATGAGAGCCCTCCTGCAAAATTACCAAATGTTAGATTTCGGAACCCAAGCAGGTTTGGGTTCCTTCTTATGAAGAGAATAATGCAATGCATGTGTGGTATGCTGTAGATCATGCACCTTAAGTCTCCACGCCCAATGTGTACTATGGTGAATCGTGCAAGTGTGTGA
>NW_021430532.1:0-261 GCF_001605985.2 Dendrobium catenatum
CATGCTACAAATACTACTTCTACATAACTTTTTTAAATCAAATCCAAGATTTGAAATTTTAAAATAAACATTGAGGCATTTTGATGCATTTAGATTTTTCTGCTTAATTTTTGTTATGAACAATATTTGTTATATTTTCTATTTTTTTTGTTTTTATGCTATCCTATGATGGTGGTAAATCCAATGATCATGGTAGGAAGAGGTTTGGATTTTGTTTCCTTGGATTTGCCGGCTTGGGGGGGTCCATTTGTCCTTTGAAGG
>NW_021430533.1:0-675 GCF_001605985.2 Dendrobium catenatum
GAGGGGCGGCGGCTTGGAGAAGGGAGAGGAGGTGCCGACGTGAGGGCTTGGGGGGGATGGTTATGGTGGAGAGGCTAGGAGATAATTTCAGATTATTGCAGGAGATCTGAAATTATTTTAGATTTTTTTTGGTGAATAAAAGGGAATAAATTTGAGAATTCAAATTAATTCCAAAGGGGAAAGGATGGGGTGGTAATGGGAGAGAGTTTTGGGGCTGATTTTGTGGAGATTTAGAATTAATTGGGAGAGAGAAAGCCAAGGAAGGGGGGCCGGCCAAGCATAGAGAGGGAGAGAAAGAATAGAATTAAGTAGAGGAGTTAATTAAGTGGGCCCCACAGATTTAAGTAACAGGTTTTAGTTAAAACCTGTAGGAAATCCAGCCTTCATTAAAAGGAAAATTTCCTTTTATAAGCACACGTATTAGCCACCGTTTGAATTTCAATTTAGCTTTGAAATTCCATTATGACAATTGCTTAAATTAAGGCTTTATTTTAGGTAAGTAATCAAGGCCTCAAAAAAAAAAACAGTGGAATTTCAAATTCAAAATTCCAGGGGAGGGGCAGCGGGTGGAGAAGTAGGGAAGGAAAAATTGGGGGAAGAGGCCGGCGGCTTAGGAGGAAGTGTGGGGTGGTGGCCAGCGTCTGGAGTGGCCCAAGGTGGCCGGCAGCAAGGGGT
>NW_021430534.1:0-210 GCF_001605985.2 Dendrobium catenatum
AAAAGTTTGAGGATATTTGAAGATATATGATTCCCTCCGGTTGAGATTTTCTATCAATGCGGCCATCATCGGGGAATTTATAAATATTATATTTTTTTGATTAAACCTTGTTGACTTTGTTTACTCGCTGAAAAAGGATTAGGTTCTAATCTAAATTTATTTTTTAACTTGTACGGCATTCTCAGGCGTCAGGTGTGAACGTACAACATG
>NW_021430535.1:0-891 GCF_001605985.2 Dendrobium catenatum
TGAAGTCAATATAATATCTTACAACATATATTGTCATCTTTATATAAAAATTCTATTCCTATTTTTATATTCCATACTCTTCACCCTTCACCTGCTATCTGCTTGAGATTGGAACGGCTTATAAACAAATTTTTTTGGGGTGCCAACAATGATCACTCTTGTATTTATTGGGCTTCGTGGACTAAAATGTGTGGGCCGGTTAATGAAGGTGGTTTGGGTTGCAAGAGTATTTTGGATATGGTCTATGCTTTCTCCCAAAAGCTTTGGTTTGCTTTTAGAACTAATAATAGTCTTTGGTCTAATTTTATGCATATTAAATATTGTAAGGATGTTCATCCTCTTTATTGCAGTTACAAAACCTCTGATTCTTCGGTTTGGAAAAGACTGTGTAAGATCAGTTGGGAAGCTGAGCAATTTGTTCAATGGGGTTTGGGCAAAGGGGATATCTCTTTCTGGCAGGATAATTGGCTGGACAATGGGTCTATTGATAGTATGCTTAATACTCACACCCTTATAAACACTAAAGTTTCTAGCTTGTTGGTGAATGGTAATTGGAATATTATTGAGCTGGGTAATCTTGTTCCTCTTGAACTTTTTAATCAAATTATTAGTATTCCTCTTCAGTTAAATACTAAGGATTGTATTATTTTTAATATTTCCACTAATGGCCAATTTAAGCTCAATTTGGTTTGGGATAATTTCAGAGTTAAACAAGCGGAATCTATGGTTTTTAAAGCTTTATGGAACAATAGTATTCCGGTTTCTTATTCCATTCTTGCGTGGAGATGCATTAAAGGATTTTTACCTGTGGATAATCGGCTTTGGAATAAAGGATTTTGTCTTCCCTCAAAATTTCAGTGCTGCTTTAATATTGAAAGTATTGAGCATGTT
>NW_021430536.1:0-252 GCF_001605985.2 Dendrobium catenatum
GGAGTTATGAAGGGATCCAATGCACTGGTGCTGGTATTATCATAATCATAGTGATATGGTCTCAAATAAATGTTAAGTAGACTCTAATGGAGCGGAGATGATGGCATATCATTTTTCTAGCAGACCCTATGGGATAGAAAATGCATTTTTCGGCTGTACATTTCTGACCTATGGCACATGGGCGCTACCTCCTGTTGTGAATCTAGGTCCAAGTACTATAATTTTGATGATAATAAACATTATTATTTCTTT
>NW_021430537.1:0-223 GCF_001605985.2 Dendrobium catenatum
TTTGTAGATTGACTTGACTGAATGCTCCAAGTTATTTTGATTCCATCATTCCTCTTATGTGTGCATTTAAGACCCTTTTATTGATATATTTTCTTGGAGTTATATCATTTGCTAATGATAGGGACACTATTATATTTCTTCGTACTCACTCACTTTGCAATTTTGTTTCTTGTGTGTGAGTAATGGCGAACATTGTAAATTGTTCATCCTCCTTGTAACTTGC
>NW_021430538.1:0-229 GCF_001605985.2 Dendrobium catenatum
TGTAAATACACATCATATGTCAAATCTGTATGCTCACTGATTTACACACATAATAATTTCTCATAGTATAGACAACCTCAAAGTACAGTATAACCATAATATACTGCTCTCAAATGAAAATTTAGGAAGAAAATATGTGTTGGAATATCTAATCTAAATTTAACTAATACTAATTATAAATTATTGAATTTATTTTAAGATATATTTATAATTAATTATTTTTTATATT
>NW_021430539.1:0-1327 GCF_001605985.2 Dendrobium catenatum
ATTAAAGATCCAAAGAAATGTCGGCCCAAGGGCGTTTTAAATGCAAGATTGAAGGATCACTGGGAAAAAAAGAAGCCCCAAAAAAGTAAACAAACCTCCACGATTCCTCCCACAAGCTTACACTATACAAATCCAGATTCAGGTAGTCAATCGTCTTTCATGTAATCAGTAAATTTTACATTTAATTGATATCAGTAATATGACCTTCTGAATGTATACGTGATTTTGGAGATATTTTTTGGCTGATACCGAGCAATACCGATCATTATTGGGTTTGTACCGAGCTTATTTCACGTGTTACCGAGCCATACCAAACTATACCAAGATTTACTGAGCTATACCGATCAATATCTATGAATACTGAGCTATACGGAGCCATACCTATGCATACCGAGCTATACCGATCTTTATTGGGTTTGTTCCGACATTATTTGGCGTGATACCGAGCTATTATACCGAGCTGTACCGAGCTATACCGAGATATACCGAGCTATACCGAGCTATACCGAGCTATACCGAGCCTAGTGAGAAGCCCATTGCTTGGTATTGAGCCCTTTTTTAGTACTGGGCAACATTTTGTTTAAAAAATAAATTCAAAAGATTATCAAAGTTAAAAATTTCTGTCATAAACTATTGAATTTTAGTACATAGCAAGTCATAAGAAAATTCAGCCCTATACAATGGCATACTGGAATGCCAGTTCAAATATCGATACCATTTAATTGGTTCTTGTTATATTAGAACTTCCATATATTTACAAAGATACATTCCGCAATCGACACTGTTATTTTGTGTCGTAACGTTTCTAAATCCTTTGATTGGCCATGTTGTTATATCGATGTCAAAGGCGTTTCTAAATCAATACTGAGTCCTAATATTGCTCGGTACCGATCTGTACCGAGCAATACCGAGCATTTAGATTAGCCTATACGTAATATTAATGGCAAATACCGAGCTGTACCGAGTGTTAGTAATGCTCGGTATAGATCAGTACCGAGTTGCACCGAGCAGTTACGTACCATTAATGACTAATACCGGCCATTATAGGCAAATACCGAGCAATACCGACTATTAGTTCTGCTCGGTACAGCTCGGTACCGAGCAGTACCAAGCAATACAGACTAAAATTTATGCTCGGTACAGATCGGTACCGAGCAGTACCGAGCAATACCGACTAATATTTATGCTCGTTGCGCCTCAGTACCGAGCAGTACCGATCAATATCGACTATTACTAATGCTCGGTACCTCTTAACTCATTTTGTTCTTTCATGGCAATTATTTCTCTGTCCCGCTAGGTAAACCCTAACCCTAAATATTACATAAGA
>NW_021430540.1:0-257 GCF_001605985.2 Dendrobium catenatum
TCCTCAACATTTTTTATAGCCATTGCACACTTGAAAGATTAATAGGTATGTGGCATCAGGCTAATTCATTCAACCTCCATACAAGAAACATGAAATTTATCAAGAAACAAGAGAATTACAAATAGAAAATAAAATCATATTTTAAACAAAATGCATTTACAATGAATGCATAAATTATCTGCATAAATGTGATTTCTAGGCATAATTCATATAAGATATCACACAAGATCAATAATAGAATGAGACCCTCAACTCTT
>NW_021430541.1:0-765 GCF_001605985.2 Dendrobium catenatum
GGAAGTATCAACCCACAATTTGGGTTACCAAACGATCTTCAATCATGACATGCTTATTGTCGAATCAAGCGTCTCGACGAGACAAATCCAACGAGCCCAAGATCATCAAATTCTAATATCATTAAGACAACCAAATATCCATTGAACGGTGCATGATCTTAAGAATCAAGATATGCCGTCCATTCGAACCACTCCAAATTTACCCTTGATCTTCCACTTATTTTCAAGCCATGCCACTCAAGAATTCTATAAATAGAGCCCCATTTCCTCATGAGAGGGGGAGAGAAGTCAAGAGAGAAGAAGGAAGAGAAGGAAGAAAGCTCCTGCCGCCTAGCTCCTCATCGACAACCGTCGTAGTCTTGTCGCACCACCACCGGACCAGCAAGGGACGTCGGAGTGCTGCCGCACCACTGCCGTAGTCTTGTCGGACCACTAAGAGACGCCGGAGTGCTGCCGCACCACCGCCATAGCCTTGCCGCACCACCGCCGGAGTATTACCGCAACACCGTCGTAGTTCTACCACACCACCGACGGACCACCAAGGGACGCCGAAGTGCCATCCGAAGCTGAAGTATCCCCTGACACTAAAGTGCCACTACCGATCCACCGTCTGACACCGGAGTGCTGCCGCACCACCACCTGACAGTGGAGTGACGTTGAACTTTTATAAAACTCTTAGTTGATATATGTAATCTGGTCGTCTTCAAGGACGAGTCAGACCATTGTAATTTCCTCAAATTTTAGTGGAATCATCTTCAACTGGGC
>NW_021430542.1:0-278 GCF_001605985.2 Dendrobium catenatum
TATATATATAGTTAGTTATTTAGTTAGATTTAAATATATTGTTATATGCATGTGCTCTTATATATATTGTCATATATATACTGTTAGCTAAGTGTCTTAATTGGTGTTGTCATTTAAGTGTATATATGCTTATGTATCCCTTTTTATTTGTTATACGTATATTTGTTTCACGTGTCTGTATGTTGTAAAAACAAAAAAAAAGAGAGGAGAAAAAAGGGAGAAAGAAAAAAAGGGAGAAAAAGACAAAAAAAAGAGAAAAGAAAATTTCAAAAAAATAT
>NW_021430543.1:0-427 GCF_001605985.2 Dendrobium catenatum
GTCCTGGTCAAGCCGGGCCGCACAGTAAAGTGTAAGAGCATGTAACGAAATGCTATTGATGGCCGAATGTAGCTTTACATCCGATCAGAGAATATAATAATTGTTCCTTACCACAGTTCTTCCTGGTTTGAATGAAGCTGACTCTTAGCTGGAAACGTGGAATCAGATTGGACAAAATGCATAATAAAATTATTATACCGTACAGAAATAATAAAAATAAGAGCATTAAATAAGATGAAATAATTTTATAATTTTAAAATTATGGCCCGCGTGTCTGTCCAGCTGGACTCCACAAAAATAAAAATAAAAAAGCACTGATCGTGAACTTTTTTAGCATTACAATTATGAATTTGTAGGGGACAATTTATATTTTTGCTGTTTTTTTATATAATAATTATAATTTTATTTTATTATTATTTTTTAAATA
>NW_021430544.1:0-282 GCF_001605985.2 Dendrobium catenatum
ACATAAAAACATTATAGAATTTATAAAATATTGTAATCATTCTCTCTATGATTAAAAAAAAGAGATTAAGATTTCATTTGGGACAACTTCTTTTATTGATTCTTAATGAAGCTTTTTAGTACAAAGATTAAATTTTTGGTACTAAAAACTACTTTAAGAAGTAATAAGAAGCTGTCCCAAACGAACTCTAAGACTTCGTTTGTGACAGCTTTCATACTACTTTATAAAATAGTTTTTTACTACAATTTTTTTTTTTAAAAAATATATATAAAATTGTATTAA
>NW_021430545.1:0-450 GCF_001605985.2 Dendrobium catenatum
TTCAGATTTCCTGAAGAGTATTTTTTCAGCTTTTTGGAGAGGAGATCCTCTCCCTAGCAAAGCCTCCGCTTACGTTTCACATCAGTTTGGTATCAGAGCATGGTTACCTGGGGTGCGGACTCGACGGAGTCGAGCTCTTTTTCACCCCGGGAGTGATGCGGACATCCAACCTTCCATGACTATCCGTGCTGAAGATCAACGGCTGTCATCGTCCCACGTTATCTTATATTTTAGTTGTAATTTTTAAATTTTTATTATGAATTTTCCGTTTTTACCCTCGCTTAAGAGGGGCGTCCTATGTAAGCCTTAGGGGCATATGTGTCTTATTTTAGTTTCTTAGGCCTGTATATAGAGGCTCTTTCTTATGTAATGGGATGATGAATTGTTAATGAAAATTTGCTTTTTGCGTTCTTTTTGTGAGTTCCATCTTTAGATCTCTTAGTGAGTTCT
>NW_021430546.1:0-200 GCF_001605985.2 Dendrobium catenatum
GAAATACTTTATAATGTTATATTCATTTTTCCATCCACAACCCAATATTTTCAAAACCCATATAAAAGGAATAATTTACACCCAATTTACTTCAAATCAAACAACCCATATGTCAATTTCATTGTCAGATTTTGGCATGCTTCTATTTGATTATTGTTGACCCCCAACCCACTAACACACCAACCCACTAACATAACTCC
>NW_021430547.1:0-236 GCF_001605985.2 Dendrobium catenatum
ATGGAGGTCAACCTTAGAGTCTAAAGATTTTCACTTGTGTAGATCTAAAATTGAATATATTAAGTATACTTTTAGTAGCAATAGACCTAGTAAGGGGATTGTGACTTTAGGTGATCAAGTCATTAATAAGAGTACACATTTTAGATGTCTTGGATCTGTTGTTCAAAGTGATGGTGAAGTAGATATAGATATTATCGAAATAATTCAAGTTGGATGGTTGAAGTGGAGGAATGCAT
>NW_021430548.1:0-239 GCF_001605985.2 Dendrobium catenatum
GCAACTCGATCTTTCAATACTAAAGCCAGGGGCGAGGTGAGGCGAGGCGAGGCCGAGCCGGTGACGACCTTTTTTCAAATGTGTGCTGGTTCTGATGGAATACTATGGAATGCGAAGGAAGAGAATACTAAGTAAAGCGTGAGGAAGACGAAGGGTCCTGACAGATTGAGGGTTACAATCAACCACATGTAACTCTTCACGGAAATCCAAAGAAATAAATGAAAAACCCCGCACACGAA
>NW_021430549.1:0-1853 GCF_001605985.2 Dendrobium catenatum
GTCATTTATAAGTTTCTTTTATTATATCAATGTGTGTAGTTGATATTTTTATTCAGTACTAATGTGATAAACTCTACATTTCTTTAAAACTACATATTTTCCATCTTATAATAATTTTTCATCGCTTATGAGAATAAAAAATATCCTAGATACTATTACAATGTAGAAAATACTATTCTTCTTTCATTCATTGATGCATTAGTTCCTTGAGAAGCAAGATGAGGTTGTAGGGGAAGCAATGGTTGTATCCTTCAAAGTACATTCATATTTATGTTAGTATAGCCATAAGGTGGTGATTTTCCAAGGTTATTACGTGATATATGAATTTTCTACAATGATATGTAAGTTATCAAGGTGTTAGTGGAGGAGTAGAGGAGATATAGCCTAATAATAATGATCAACCAACCTTAACAAGTGCTCAAACTTCATAGCGTGTACACGGGGTTTAAAAATTTTGTAATAAACTTAGAGGTTTAATCAATGAATTTAAAATATATAATTAGTTATAAGAATGTTTGAAGCATTATTTTAGATTTGGTTATGATATTCTATTAAGACTTGAGCCTTACAAAAGTGGGGAACTAAAGGCCAGCTTTTAGTGATGACGAGGCTAATGGGAGAGCTTGATGTCTAATGGGGAGTAATAAAATAGTTAATATGGTAATAAAAGATAGATTTTTGAAATATTTTCCTTGCAAGTAGTAATTATTCATGAAGCAAACTCTAGAGAGAAGAATTTCACAACCAAACTTATTCCTAGATTATTAAAACTCTAACTTTAATAAATCAATCCATTTATCACTATAATAAGGAATCTAACTTGATTCCTTCATAACAAAATATTTTTGTTAACAAGAATATTTCTTATATTTTAGTAAAACACCTGCATATATTAGTGGAAACCAAATTCTAAATGAATAAAGTGTCATGTAGAAAGAATTTATCGTTTAGTTTTACATCTTCAAATGTTTTGACTATAATAAGTGTGTGATTAAGTTAGACAACATTAATGCTATCATTATGTCTTATGTTAAAAAAAAAGGCTTTTCTTAGTGAAAATATGTTATGAAGCTTTTGAATCTACTAACTAATGTTAGGAATATGAAAGCTGCGTAATCAAAGATAGCGAAAAGGAAGTACCTATTAAGTGAGCTTCATTTTGGTTACATTTTTGTGATAGATTGCAAATGTCATCTAAACATCATCATTAGTAGATCTTCTTGATGTTTGTTTGAAGTATTGAAGAAATTTTCCTCATATGTCTCCATCATCTTCTACATTTTTTTTTCAAGTATTTGGTTAACTGGGATAGAATGGTTCTTGGGGGTTGTCTTGTTTTGAATTCTGAGGGGTAGCCATTAAGCTTATAACACTTTTCTTTGGTATGCCTAGAGTTGTTAAGATAAAAACATTACAATTGATCTCTTTTTATAGATTATTGTTACTGATTTATTTCCTTGATGGATTTGGGTTACCATTTTTGAAGTGGAATGCCATTTCATTATTGTTCCCAACCCCTTCTCACTGAATAATAATAGAAATCTAATTTTCTTCTTACAAAATTTGTATGAAAACCTGATTAATTAGGGGCTGGATTTGTCCTCGTATTGGGGCATATGATTTATTAAGCCCTATGAAGAATGTTACTATGCATTCTATTTGATAGCATGCTGCTAATTCCTCTATAAACACAATTCCCACATGAATATAATTGACAAAAATGGCCTAGTTCTTTCTGAAGAACTTTCAGTTTCATGAAATATTCACTCACCAAGGTTTATTTTTTTGCAATCAATCATTTCCAAACCTCAAGTGAAATTTTTTTTGGACCATTACTTTGGCAAAATAGATCT
>NW_021430550.1:0-479 GCF_001605985.2 Dendrobium catenatum
TTTTTAAATAAGAAATAATATTGTTACAAAATGAGCCCTAAATAACCTCAAAGAACAATAGCTTTGAACCTTAATCAAGAGAGGCATGGGCGGAACACCATTGGGGTCAAGGGGGGCAATTGCCCCCCCTCAAAAAATTTTTTTTTTAAAAGTTATATGGTTTTTAGGTAATTTATTTCTCTTCATCCATTTTTTAGTCTTTATTACAAGGATTTTTTTGGCAATTGCCCCCCTAAAAATTTTAAAATACTATGGTATTTAGGTAATTACCCCCAACAGATCAAACCCTGCCATGAGACGCTGCCCCCTTAGACCCCCGACATATATGCCTTATAAATTTCCCCCCCCTGAAAATTAGGGCTGGTTCCGCCCCCTTAGAGAGGCATTGGCATTACTTTCAGTTATTGGAATGAATGAAAGCACCAGTATATGAAGTCAACATCTAATATAGAATTTAAGTTATAGTAATTAAGATAATT
>NW_021430551.1:0-325 GCF_001605985.2 Dendrobium catenatum
CCAAATAGCAAATATCAAATGAACTCGGAGAGAGTATTGAAATAGAAATCAATAATCAAGCAAAATGACTCATGATGAACAGCCTTCAGTGCACACAAACAAACATAGATGAACAAATGAAGTTGTGATACAACTTGCTTGCAAGTAAAAGTTCACATAAAAAGTCATTACAAGCTTTAGTATAAAGTTTATTTGAGCAATCATAGTTAGCCTACAACGATCATCTCAATTTGAATGAAAGGATTGATATCCAATTCACCGTGTATCTTGTAAACCATCTTGGAGGACAAAAAGTTTGCAAGTAGAACTAAACTACTTTTGAGGA
>NW_021430552.1:0-245 GCF_001605985.2 Dendrobium catenatum
CCCCCCCCCGTCGGTTTGGAAACGTTCTAATAAGCAATCCTTGAACTCTCTCCAGTTCCGAATGAGCTCCCTCCTGTCACGCCACTGATACCATGCCAGAGCTTTCCCTACCAGACACAGACCCGCCGCTGCCAATTTTTCATCCTCTGTCAACCCGTTGACAGCGAAGTAATGCTCCACTTTGTAGATCCAGCCATGGCCGACTTCACCCTCAAAGACGCGCATCTTCAGCTTCCTCACCCGTG
>NW_021430553.1:0-599 GCF_001605985.2 Dendrobium catenatum
AGAGGCCGCCATTCTGTTGGTAGACCCCCGGTACCCCATTCCAAAGCTGTAAGGTTGGCCTTAGTAGTTGTCAAACCAAAGGGGAATGAAACTCTAAAACATCTGGATATCAAGGGCAAGAGGCCCAAATCCCCTGAGTAGAAGTTTGTCCCAAAAAGGACTAAGTTGGAGAATTTACCACCGCCTCCAAGAACTCTAAAGTTCATTCCTCCAACTCCAACGAGTCCCAGTTAAACCTCCTCCAGTCTTGATTGAGTCGATGGATGTTCAACCCAGTGCTCCAGTTGTTGCAGTAGATAGTTCTCTTGCAGCCAGTCCAGTTCCTGATTCAGTTATGATTCCCGTAGATGATCCGGTTGCTGATCGCATAGATTTATGTGTCATTCCTAGGCTTCCTACACAAGAGTCTGAGGACCTTGCTTTACCTGATGTAGGAGCTATTTCTCTACAAGCTCCTGCTTCACCTCCTGAGATATATGTCCCTCTCCCTGTAGAGAATGACACTTTTCCGACTACCGATCTTGGGACAGTCGAGAAGGAAGGAATTGACTTAGATCTTGAAATAGAAGAAGAGCTAGTTATAGAGTCTCAATCAGATC
>NW_021430554.1:0-1866 GCF_001605985.2 Dendrobium catenatum
GAAACATGTAGAGGAGTGTGTAGGGGAGTGATGCTGACTATACAGGGGGTTTAGGTGAGGGAGAAATTTCTCCCATTAGAGTTAGGAAGCACTGATATCATCCTAGGGATGAAGTGGCTGCAGACCTTGGGAGATACCAAGGTCAATTGGGTAGCACTGGCAATGGAGTTGATGGTGGAAGGAAGAAGGGCGGTGATTCGGGGAGGTGCAGGGTTGTCCAAAGCCATAGCATCAAAATCATGGTAAGGACCATATAAGAGGTGAAATGAGAATTTCTAGGGAACTGTAGAGCTTAAAAGGGATCAGACTAGAGAAATGGGGAAGCATTCCTCTTTCAGTGCAACCACTCATACAACAGTTTAGAAAGGTCTTTTAACCACCTCAAGGCTTACCTCCACTGAGGGAGCAGGAGCACTCCATCACCCTAAGGGAGGGGGTGTCTCCGATTAGTGTCTGACTGTACTGCTGCCTGCAAATTCAAAATGATGAGATTGAGAAGCTGATTTGAGATATGTTTGAGGCGGGGATCATTAGGCTGAGTGTGAGTCCTTTTTCTAGCCCAATTTTGCTGGTTAAGAAGGATGGGAGTTGGAGATTATTTGTTGATTATCGGGCCCTGAATAAAGAGATTGTACTGGACAAGTTTCTCATACCGGTGATCGATGAGCTACTGGATGTGCTGTGTGGAGCAGTTGTGTTCACCAAGATGGATATGAAGTTAGGATACCATTAGATCAAGATGAGGAAGGAGAATGTTTCGAAGATTACTTTTAGGACGCATGAAGGGCATTACGAGTTCTTAGTGATGTCGTTTGGCCTCATAAACACCCCTGCTAACTTCCAATCGCTGACGAACAAAGTATTTCGACCATACCTCCAGAAGTTTGTATTAGTTTTCTTTGATGATGTCCTAGTGTACAACAAGTCCGAGGAGCATTTGGAGCACTTGAGGGTGGTCTTAGGAGTCTTACAGGAGCACCCATTGAGGGCCAACCTAAAGAAATATTATTTTGCATAGGTCAGTGTGTAGTACTTGGGGCACGTGATATACCATGAGATAGTGGCTGCTGATAAGGCCAAGATTAAGGAAATGCCAAAATGGCCTCTACTTAGGAATTTGAGAGAGTTGAGGGGTTTCCTAGATTTGATGGGACACTACAGGCGATTTGTGAGAGGATACAATACCATAGCCAGGCCACTGATAAAGCACTTGAAGAGGAACAACTGTAGGGGGAGGCAACTACTCAGGCTTTTGAGAGGTTGTAGAAGACCATGACCACGATACCAATCCTGGCCTTAACTGATTTCAGCTAGATTTTCGTGGTAGAGACAGATGCATTCGAGTATGGATTGGGGGTAGTGCTTATGCAGAATTGTTGATCCATTGACTACTTAAGTCAAATATTAATATCCAGGGCTAGGTTGAAGTCAATTTATAAGAGTGAGTTGATGGCCATCATATTAACCATTCAGAAGTGGCAGCCTTACAATGCCGACATTTTATTTTTAGGGAAGACCAGAGGAGTTTGAAATACTTGTTAGAATAAAGGATTGTGATCGAGGAGCACCAGAGGTGGTTGTCCAAGCTATATGATTATGACTTTGAAATCCAGTACAAGCTTGGATTAGAGATAAGGCGGCTAATGCCTTATCCAAATGCATGGGGGAGCTCCAAGGGTTGGCCATTTGATACCATTTATGGTAGATTGGGTAACGATCAAATAGGAGAGTGTGCAGAATGAGGAGCTGAGAAAGATCAGGATGAATCTACTAAGGGATGAGAATAGCCACCCTGACTATTCTATAGAGAGAGATTACTATACCAAGGAAGTTTTATGATGCCACGGACCTTGGTTCATATTTCTC
>NW_021430555.1:0-224 GCF_001605985.2 Dendrobium catenatum
AATAGCTCGACTGAGTTGACAAGGTTCAATCCATAAACAGAAATGACCCCCGAACACCCCGATGATGGCCGTGTTGAATGAAGATCTCACCCGGAGGGGTCCCCAAATATTTTCAAATGTCTCCCAAATATCCAAAGTTTTATTTCAAATATTCCAAAGCCCCCACCTAAAATTCCAAAAATTCCAAAAAAATATTTAAAATTGAAATAATCCATTCAAGCACT
>NW_021430556.1:0-262 GCF_001605985.2 Dendrobium catenatum
CACGGTTTTCCAAGAGACAAGAAGAAAAGGGGAAGGGACAAGGCCACTCCAAAAGTAATTCTTCTTAATAAGGTACCTTTTTGGATATTAATGAGCTACTAAACTTCAGCTCAACAACTTCAGAGAATGAGCTCAATGCCATAAGCTCCAAACAGCCAACCCGCGAACCATCATCAAAACATCAAACCCATGAACCATCAGAAGCCAAGGACCAATCGAGCCAGTAAACCAAAGGTCTACCAAGTCTTATGCACAATCTACC
>NW_021430557.1:0-978 GCF_001605985.2 Dendrobium catenatum
TACGGGCTTTGCCCCAAAAATTCCCCAAAAAAAAAAAAGTCTATTGAAAGAGAAAGGAATTCCCAAGTATGTTATGTTGAGGGCTTGACAGATGGCTTCTTGATTGATCATAAAAAAGATAATTTAAATTATCTTTGTATTTAAATATTTTATAAAATTCTATCCCCACTAATTTACTCCTTTATTGGGAAAAAAACCTGTTTTAATTTTGGGAAAAGGAAAAAAAGAATATTTAACTCCTCTGGTTTCAGTCAGCCTGACAAACCTCCCCATCCACAATTCCACATGGTTTGAAGCTGTAGCCACGTGGGATAACAAAGATAGGGTGAACGTGTGGGCCCGGTTTTCTCGTGAAAATATCCTGAACGTGACTCTCGTGAAATTACCAAATAAATTTAAAATGCACCCACAAAAAACTCCCGAAGAAACTGACGTGTCTACACGTCAACCTCACTTATCTCCACGTGGCGACGTCTCCGGCGGTAAATCTGCCACAAGTCAACAACAGCTCACTTTTTTTTTTCTTAATAGATTTTTAGGCAGTTAAGTCAAACACACATATCATCACCACATGTGAAAGCTTACAACCAATAGATAGGTGCTTACAACAGCTAACTTCAATTTTTTAAAAAACATTTTTTTTTTTAATTGAGTTTCATGCCGAACATTTTTAATGGAGATTGTAGCAAGCTCAAAGGCCTAAAAGAATCTAGAAACTTTATATTAGCATGACCGTCTAGTGACTATCATCTAATCACTTTCATCCGATTAGCTTAGTTGGGTCAATGTTGCCCAACCACTGTTTAACCATTATCTTACCTTCGCGCCTAAACATCTCTATCAAATCACTATTGCTTGACAAACGTCGTCAAAAACCTAACAAACATCACTGAATTGTTGTCATCATATATAGGGGTGTCAATTTTGGCCTTTTTGGGTCACGGGTCGGGTTCGAATCAAATTTGGAACTGACTTGAC
>NW_021430558.1:0-226 GCF_001605985.2 Dendrobium catenatum
GCCCCGAGTCGTCATAACCGTTTATCCTGCAGTGCCATTTGGCGGCAGATCGCCGGTTAGAGGACACGTACCACATCCTTACTAGCAGTAGATTATTTGAGAATGGATCCTTGTGATATTTTTGACCAGGCATTTGGCTCTTTGTGAGCTGAAGTTATATTTAAATTTGTCCACCTCGGTAAACTATTACGGAAGATGGATGGATTTTGCTTTAAGTGTTGGGATG
>NW_021430559.1:0-1400 GCF_001605985.2 Dendrobium catenatum
AAACACTTTTGAACTCTTCCTTATGTCATTCTTGACATTTGGAGGTGATTCCAAGAGATTTAGAGCTGATTTGGATCAAAATTCTTAAATATCCCTTAATTAAATAACTTTAATAATTCATTAAACCCAAACTTTGAAAAATCGTAACTAATTCTAAACATCAAACATTGAAAAATCATACCTAATTCTATAAAAACCCAAATTTGGTAAACTAAAAGACATTCAATTCTAATTAAAATCTATTATTTGTTAAAAATATCAACTTCCAAAAATCAATTTAATTTAAAAAGTTAACTCTTCGATCAACCATTGTTTAATAAATGTGCCTGAAACTTCTAAAAATCGTAACTCTGCATAAAAAACTCCAAATCCAAAAAACTTAAAGTCTAACTACTCCACTTAAGGTTTAATATTTAATAAAAATATTGGAACCCCTTGTTAAGAGAGTTGCTATTTGCATATTTTACATTCTTGCAACTTTTATAGTTTTGATAATTTCAAATATTATTGTTTTTATGTATAATTATCTCCTAACACTTCTTGGAAAAGTTATTTTAGCTCTTGTGTGTACTAACATTTTAGGAAAATCAAACTCCAGACTACAAAGACTTCAAATCAGATTCAGCATGAGATACTTTGTGGATTTAAAACTTATATTTTTTCTTTGAATTAAGTTTTGAAAGGGAGTGATTGTAATTGAGTGAATGCATACACACACTTAAGGAGATCTTGAGAAATTTGTATTGATCGTACAGGACGAACATAGTTCATACGGGACGATCAAGTCATTTATATCCTCATAAGAGCAATGGAACAAGGAGGAGTCGAAGGAAATTTTTCTAAGTCCTGATCATCCAGGACGAAGTGTATTAATGTTCATCCCATGAAGAAATGTTCTCTGGAAATTTTTTTTTCAAAAATGAAGTGTATTCGTTCCAGGACGAGTTGCTCTCTGGATTGCTATCATCCAGGATGAATTGTATTCATCCTGGGATGATTTTCTCTCTGTAAAACTTTTGTCCGGACGAACCTTAACTTCATCCCAGGATGAAGTGAACTGACTCTAAAAAATTAAGTGTCATTCTGCAGTTTTTGGGAATTGACCTATGGAATAATCGTTTGTACCGGATGAACCTAGTTCGTACGGGATGATGTGCGTGCACGAAGTCATTTCGTACTCATATACATTAGGTTCATTTCCAACACACTAAGTAAAATTTTCCAGGATGATCCACGAACGTACGGGATGATCCAATACGTATTGACTTAAAAATTTGTAATTTTCGGATGGTTTTTTGTGTCTTTCCTATAAATAGTCCAAACTAAACTACCACATAATCTCTTTACCCATTGATCTTTGTGCCTATTGAAAGAAGAGTTAAGGAGAGAGTGTGAGAGAG
>NW_021430560.1:0-216 GCF_001605985.2 Dendrobium catenatum
TGGAAAGCAAATTAGTTTTTTTTTTTTTAACATTTCAGCTGAATATTCCATGCGGCATATTATATTAAGGCCTCATTTGAGACAACTTTCTTAATGCTTCATAAAGCAGCTTTTTAGTAAAAAATTAAAATTTTTATACTAAAAAATTGCTTTAAGAAGCAATAGGAAAGCTGTCCCAAACGAAGCCTAAATTTTCATTTAGCATTGGCATCATCT
>NW_021430561.1:0-963 GCF_001605985.2 Dendrobium catenatum
AGCATTTGTAGAAATAGCTAGGTAACTGAAAATGCCAATATCCCTTGAGAGCTTATTGTATATAACCTTCATAAAAAATAAAAAAAAAATGACAGGAAAAATCAGTTAATTTCTTATTAATGTCAATTTATAAAGAAAATTCTCATCTATCTTGTTCAACTATCAAATGACAGAAGAAATCTTATGGACTTCATCTACACTTTTCTTGTACTTATGCAATTGCATGTTTGCATCTTCCAGCTGAATCATAGAAAGTGAAGAAGGCTGGCAGGGGCAGGGTTAGATGTCCAGTAAAACAGTCTGGCATCTGTAAACTATAATCATCCTCAGCCTTGCATCTCAGTTTTGTTTTAACAACTCCTAATTTTCACATGATGAGATTCGGACTAGGGTTTTATGTGTATTACCTAGGTTTATATTTGTATGCTAGTGAACAATAACTCAGATGGCATTTGCTCATTTCCTTTTAAATGGAAGACGAGGGTTCAAAGTTCCTTTAGGTAACACCTACATTTATTACTTTTGGTCACATTTATTACATATATTTTTTAAGAGACTTTTTTTCAGCTTGTGAATCTCCCCCACTATGCTTAACATTTTATTTATGCTGCGGATATAACAAATCAAAATTTATCACAGTGGCTATTTTTATAACCTAGGAAAGATTTATAGTTACAAATGAATGGTAAATGTTGTATTTGTTTATTCACAATTGTTCTGGCTATTCATCCGTGATAAATGCAGAGATCTAGTCAAAAGATCTTCATGCATTTTACTTATGTTCATGTTCAAACCATATCTCCTTATATTTCAGCTTATGACCTCTCGCTTTTGCGCTGAATAACATCTAGTCTATTCAGCATACATAGCTTTTGAAGAAAATTATTACTAATCATGCCATTTTCATTTCTTAGGCAAGACGTATAAGAACAAATAATTGGTAAATATTACTTTTCTTTTGTT
>NW_021430562.1:0-219 GCF_001605985.2 Dendrobium catenatum
CAATCCTCGATATACCCTCTGAATTCCAGCATGCAAGAGGGAGGTCGTGTATTTTCACCCAAATAGGAACCGTAGAAAAGTCTTCCCTAGTAGGAACAAATTTCGGATGCCACTTTTGTAGAACAAATGGTTTCCCCAAAATAAACCAAACACCTCGAGTCCAGACCGTTTCGAAATCTTCTGCACAAGAGAAACGGAAGAGAAAAAAGCCGTCGTTAA
>NW_021430563.1:0-494 GCF_001605985.2 Dendrobium catenatum
CCCTAAGTTTTGGGTCCCCAAAAGGTATCTAAAAATTTTCTTAACAGCAGTAAGGTGGGACTCCTTGGGTTCAGCATGAAACCTAGCACAAAGGCAAACACTAAACTTAATATCAGATCGGCTAGCAGTTAGGTAAAGTAAGGATTCAATCATGCCTCTATATTTCTTTTGATCAACAGACTTACCACTTTGGTCCTTATCCAATGGAACACTAGAAGTCATGGCAGTATTAATTGGTTTAGCTTTATCCATCTCATACTTCTTCAAAATATCATTTATGTATTTTGTTTGATTTAAAAAGGTTCCATCATCTAATTGTTTTATGCTAAAACCCAAAAAGTAGGACAACTCTCCCATCAAACTCATCTCGAACTCTTTACTCATTGTTTTAGAGAACTCATCATAAAGTTTTTTATTAGAAGATCCAAAACGTATGTCATCAACATAAATCTGAACAATGAGCCAATCATCTTCAACTTTCTTAAGAAAAAGGG
>NW_021430564.1:0-211 GCF_001605985.2 Dendrobium catenatum
ACTGTTGTTTTGTAGGTAAGAATCCATCTCTTCATTACATGTTTAGAACAACAGGAGAAAAGAAATCTATGGAAAATGATAATGATGATATATTGTTAAAGGTGAACATCATGTTCATGTATGTTTATTTATATATGTAAGTGTTCAAGTGGAAGGATCGACATTTGGAAGGAAGGCAGAGTGCATATGGATACGGACAACTTTTTGTAGA
>NW_021430565.1:0-215 GCF_001605985.2 Dendrobium catenatum
GATTTTGGGAGACATTTTGTTATTCAAGTCGTGTCGACTCCGGTCCTTTCAAGGAGGAGGATGAAACTTGAATATTAGACCCGCGCAGCATTCTCAACATCGTCAGATTTGGGATTTAGATGTGACGATTGGAGCGCATGCGGGTTATAGCATTTGACCCTGCGCAGCATTCTCAGATACTTATATTTATAACTTAAAAATATTTGTCGGAGCAC
>NW_021430566.1:0-228 GCF_001605985.2 Dendrobium catenatum
AAATACCAATTCATTAATAAATATGTAATAAAAAATTCTAGGCTCTTATTTATATACATGATTACCAAGGGTGTGCACACATGCATTAATTTGATAAGCCTAGGATGTGTTACTTGGATGCATCAAAATAATTTTGAGCTTTCAATTACATATTATTCAAATTAGCTATGAATAAATCATTAAATAAAAGTATAAGGGCTCTATGCAATTATTTGATTCTATACGAGG
>NW_021430567.1:0-300 GCF_001605985.2 Dendrobium catenatum
TAATTCTTCTTGTATAGCCAATATCCAAAATTCATCAGAAAGTGCTTGTTCAATATTTATGAGTTCTATCATTGAAATAAAGGCTGAATGATTGACTTCTTTGTTCAGTCCATGCCTAGTCCTAACACCCTCACTAGGTTCTCCTAGAATCAATTCCTTTAGGTGATTTTTAAAAAATTTCAAATCTCTAGGCAAAGGGTTTTTTGTCTCTAAATTTTCTTCCAAATCTATTTTATCAATCTTTTGGGAGTTTATTTCTATCTCATCTTCTTCAATAATTGGCTCTTCCAAACTTTTTGA
>NW_021430568.1:0-210 GCF_001605985.2 Dendrobium catenatum
CAAACCCATCTGCCTTCCAAAATTTACCTCGGAACTTGTTCAGTTAAAACTCTCTCGCCGAATAAAAAAAGAAACGCGCGGCGGGGAGGCCGGAGCCGAATTTTTGGAGCCCACAAGAAGATTCCCTTGAAGACCTATTTAGTGATGGGATATGATTGAATTTTATATGTTCATTCTTAATTGTACTTTGGGAGTTCTGATAGACTATAA
>NW_021430569.1:0-258 GCF_001605985.2 Dendrobium catenatum
AAATTCATAAGTTATTGATCGAGTTGAGCTCAAACTATTCATAAGTTGGGTTGACTAAGACTTAGTTTGGGACAACTTTTTTATTATTTTTTTAAAGCAGTTTTTTAATACAAACATTTTTAATTTAAAAAATTGTTGTACTAAAAACTACTTTAGAACATTGTATGAAAGCTATCACAAATAAAGCCTAAGTTATATTCATATAAGTGATCTAAATATCTTTGATACGGCATCACAAAAATTATCTTGATCGAGCAC
>NW_021430570.1:0-236 GCF_001605985.2 Dendrobium catenatum
ATAGATGTTCATTATTCCATTTGTATCAATGGGGCATTGGAAGGTTATTTCAATTCTACCTCTAGTATTCGGCAAGGATGCCCGCTCTCCCCCTATCTCTTTAGTATTGTCATGGATGGTTTGTCTTCCAGCTTAGATTTGACTACTTCCAATTCCCTTTTTGAAGGAATTATGGCTAGGGGAATGTCACATCTCTCATCTTATGTTTGATGACGACCTATTAGTTTTTGGGATTG
>NW_021430571.1:0-294 GCF_001605985.2 Dendrobium catenatum
GTCTAGCCGCTCGATTCGACTATAAGCATGTCATGTATGGAAACCATTTGATAATCCAAATTATGGTTTGAACCTTCCAAATATGCTTCGGGTCGTTGATTTGGAGTCATTTGGATTTGGATTGAGTTGAATTTGGTATCGTTAGGTTCGTATTTTTGAGACGTTCAGTTCGACTGTAAGTTTACTGAAATTGGAGTTCATATGGTCTCCGATTTATTTTTTGAAGTTTCCAACTTGATTTTGTCTTGAGATTAAAAAATAAAATTTTTCAATTTTTTTAGGGGGGGGGGGGTA
>NW_021430572.1:0-309 GCF_001605985.2 Dendrobium catenatum
TAATTTCTTCTAAGATCCTAGCATCCCTACCTCTAAAAAAGGAAAACATTACACATTAGTGGTAATGCCTGACATTATGATTATTATCCTCCTGGAGAGTATGGGACTAATAACTATATTCATGAATGAAATCATGAATGAGTTGCTACTAATAAAGTTCAAAATGCTCATATGCTGGCCAAAATCAAAGGTTTCAGTGACCATAACATACTATTGGGTAATTTTGATGATGTCATAGCTTTTATTATGGCCATAATGAATCTTCTATGAAGATGGTTCACACACTTTACTATTGGTAGAATTATATAT
>NW_021430573.1:0-270 GCF_001605985.2 Dendrobium catenatum
CTTTCTCGCTATCTGTCTCTCTCCCTCTCTCTCTCTCTCTCTCTTTGTCTCTCTCTCACACACACACTCACACACACTCTCTCTCTCTCCCTCCCTCTCTCTCACCCTATCTCTCTCTCTCATTCCCTCTCCCTCTCCCACTCTCTCTCTCTCTCTCTCTCTCTCTCTCTCTCTCTCTCTCTCTCTCTTTCTCTCTATCTCCCCATCCCTCTCTCTCCCCCTCTCTCTCTCATTCCCTCTCCCTCTCCCTCTCCCTCTCTCTCTCTCTCT
>NW_021430574.1:0-254 GCF_001605985.2 Dendrobium catenatum
AAATTTTAGTAGCAAAAACTTTCATCTATCTATCAAATTCAAAATTGTCCTCGAGTAAACCGA
This sequence comes from Dendrobium catenatum, assembly GCF_001605985.2. NCBI lineage: Eukaryota > Viridiplantae > Streptophyta > Magnoliopsida > Asparagales > Orchidaceae > Dendrobium > Dendrobium catenatum. Next base: position 64 of record NW_021430574.1, read on the forward strand.
ATCCTTGTTAGCACATATAACGAGATTAAGAACAAAGGAAATAGAGAGAGAAAGATGGAATTTAGAGTGAGAATGTCTGAAATTTTAGTATCATAATTAATCTTTAGTAATGAATTTTACCTCCTCCCTTAAGCTCTTAACTGAATCTATTATTTATAAGTTTAGATCAGGATAGCCATTGTAGGATTATT
>NW_021430575.1:0-1137 GCF_001605985.2 Dendrobium catenatum
AATTATAATTCTTTTTTTATTTTTTTTTTATTTATTATCATAACTAATTATAATTAATTATAATAAAAAATGCTCCCCTCTACTCCATTTTCTCGGCGTTCGTGTCGGACCGGAAAACCGCCCCAAGCACGTCTTTAGTGCGCATGGTGGGATGAGACCCCGGTGCGATACCTACGACGAGGTAGGCGAGTGACCCCTCGATCCACGTGCCATCACTCCGACAACCCCGTGAAGGTACGAATTCTTCTAAACTCAAAACTCTGCTTCAATGTTCGTGGCAAACCGGAAAACCGCCCCCAAGCACGCCTTTGGTGCGCGTGGTGGGATGGGACCCCGGTGCAGCACGTACAACGAAGCGGGGTTGCTCATAAGTACCCGCCGGCGAGCGTGTTATTGGTACACACGTGACGTCTGGGGATGCTGCGCGGGTTATTGAATTTGAACCCGATCCTCCTAAGAAGATAAAAAGGAGTAGACATGGTATGATTATAAAATACCCTCAAATACTTGCATGGGCCCCGACGAGCGTGTTATTGGTACACACGTGATGCCTAGGGATGCTGCGTGGGTCGATAAGTGAATTCAAGTTCGAACCCGATCCTTTTATACGGATCAATAGGAGTCGACAGGGTTCAAACCTTCAAACAGATACACGGTCATGGCGACCAGTGTATTTGTTTCAATACATTCATATTAGGCCTTCAAGACATATAACAATATGAATTCACTAATAAAGGCATAAAGCCTACGAAACCCAATCCTCTGTCGACAGCCTGACAGAGTTGACAAGGTTCAATCCATAAAGAGAAATGACCCCAAACACCCCGATGATGGCCATGTTGAATGATTATCTCAACCGAATGGGTTTCACAAATATTTTTAAATGCCACCCAAATGTCCATACCAAGTACTCAAAATTCCATCCAAAATCCAAAAAAATCTCAAAATCCCAAAATCCCAAAAACATTTAAAATTTGAAATAAACCCATCAACACTTAAAGCAAAATCCATCCACCCTCCACAACAGTTTGCCGAGGTGGATAAATTAAAATTCACTTCAGCTCACAAAGAACCAAATGCCTAGTCGAAAATATCACTAGGATCCATTCTCAAACAATCTCCTGTCATTAAGGACGT
>NW_021430576.1:0-273 GCF_001605985.2 Dendrobium catenatum
ATGCAGAATCAATCTATAGGCAATCCCAATATCTATAGCATCAATGACTCTATAAAATATCTATGTCCATTCTATCCATATCAATATCAATAATCAATCGTATCCATGCTCAATGACAATCAATGAAATCTATAAATCTGTACAAAACAGTAAATCCGATCAAATCAATAAAGCAAAAATCGATAAAATAATAAATCCGAACGTCAATACAGTAAACATGCATTTCAATACAATACTACTGAACAAGTACAATCAACTGGCTATATTGCTGTT
>NW_021430577.1:0-221 GCF_001605985.2 Dendrobium catenatum
ATGAAATTATTTGTTATATGAATTTTTTTTTTCGTTACCTGTCGTTATTGTACATTGCTTTACTTTATTTTGTTATTTACAATCACTTTTACAATTAATTGAAATTTTTTTCTTGCGAAGATTGACTATATTAAATTTTATTTTTCATCTTTATGTCATATTTTTCTTTCATATTCACCCTTGGTCATGAAATATCAAGCAATACTCAAACTTTTATATTG
>NW_021430578.1:0-258 GCF_001605985.2 Dendrobium catenatum
TTATTTTGAAGAGATTGTTCGCCTTCACGGTATCCCTTGAACTTTTACTTCTGATCGTGACACTAGGTTTTTAAGTCACTTTTGGAGAACTCTGTGGGCTAAGTTAGGCACTTCTATTCAGTTTAGTAGTGTTTATCTTCCTCAAACCGATAAAAAACTGAAATTGTCAATCAAAGATTTATAAAGAATTTCAGTTCTCTGATTGCTCCTATTACTGATTTCTTGAAAAAGGGAATTTTTAGGTGGACACTTGAAATT
>NW_021430579.1:0-366 GCF_001605985.2 Dendrobium catenatum
AATATGATACCTTTTTGATATTTAAAAAAAAAAGTAAACACATTCTAATGACACAATGAACTACTTGATTAAGAAAATTATAAGGTAAATTCAACAACTTATAAAAGATTCTTATGCGATAGATAAAATATAGGGAGATGAAAAAGTTCAATTTCAAAATATAATTTAAAATATGAAGAAGTTTTTAAATCAAAAGATGAATAACCACTTTTAGGAAAAAGAGATTGAGAGTCAAAATCATGAGTTTCCTTCATTTGACTGTTTTTAGAGAAGTCAACCACAACTTACATAAGAATTCAAGAAAATAGGAGGAAGATTTTTTATTTTTAAATTTTTATTTTTTTTAAAATATAGAAAATACTACAT
>NW_021430580.1:0-314 GCF_001605985.2 Dendrobium catenatum
TCCAAAAAGATCCATTTGCAAAATCTCTAATGGTTTATTTATTTTAAGATCCTTATTGGACTGAAAGAGGACTTCACCTGTTTTCCTATTTGACATGCATCACAAAGGTGGTCCTTAGTAAAGTCTAGTTTTGGTATACCTGTCACTAAGTTCTTTTGGGTAATCCTTGTAAGGTTTTTCATGCTAGAATGACAAAGTCTCCTATGCCAAAGCCATGACTCATCAGATACAGTTTTCAAACAAAAAGCAGTAGGAGTTTGAATGCAATTTAAATCTACCATATAAACATTGTTTACCCTTTTTCCATTCAAAAC
>NW_021430581.1:0-300 GCF_001605985.2 Dendrobium catenatum
GTAGACCTAAAAAGACTTGGTTAGAAAATATTAGAAAGGATCTTTCTTTGTTAGATTTAAACAGAATTTGACTTTCAATAGAACACAATGGAGAAAAATGATTCATATAGCCGATCCCACGTAGTGGGACAAAGACTTGATGTTGTCGTTGTTGTAAAAACTGTTGTGATCATTATAGATTTTTTTAAAAAAATCAAATAAACTCTAACAGATATGATTATAAAAAATTACTTCTCATCATACATTTTTTTTAAAAACAAAATAAAAAAAGATTATAATAAAACATATATATGAACATAA
>NW_021430582.1:0-1355 GCF_001605985.2 Dendrobium catenatum
TGGCCGACTCCATTTTTCCCCCACTCTCTTCATCTTCCCCCTGGATCCTCCTTCTTGCAGCTCAGCTGTTTTTCCTTTGGATTGGAAAAATCTTCTAGACACAACGCCGGAAGATTCAACGGAGTTCTCTCATTCTCTATCCTTTGTCCCCACCCAAAATCTCACAGCCCAATTTACCAGTGATCAATTTCTTGCAGAAGCCCATGAATGGTCACTCTCTTTAGTTGGCTATTCAGTTGGCAAAGGCCGTTCTAAGAGGCTTTGCTATCTGTTATCAAAAAGACGTGGCAGCTCAATGGAGCTTTCTCTCTTCTCACCATGGATGAAGGTTTCTTCCTCCTAAAATTTACAGTGATTGGAGATTATGAGCTTGCCTGGACTGGTGGCCCCTGATTTTTTTCAGATAACCCTTTATTCTTCAAATGTGGAGTCCGGACTTTGTTCCAAAGTGTGAAGAGTTCCCTTCGATTCCTCTTTGGATAAAAATTATGAACTGCCCTTTCTCTTGCTGGACACCGAAAGATATCTCTAATCTCGCTAGTTGTGTTGGTATTCCTCTAGCCGTTGATGCTCTCACTTCTGCCAAAACTCGGTTAACTTTTGAAAGAGTATGTGTACAAATCAGTAGCTCCTCCACTCTCCCGGATGAAATTTACTACTCTGTTGATGGTAAAACTTCCCCGCTTAGAGTCCAATATGATTGAAAACCAAAACACTGCTTTCAGTGCAGCTCCATCATGCACCCTCCTTCACTATGCCCTAAAGACCCAATCCTTCCCACCAATATCACTACTAAACCCAAGGGGTAGAAGTACTAGCCGCAAGCCTCGGTTTAAGCCCCCCCCCGCCCCGTTTAACCATTCCCAAACCAACGCCCCCTCTGAAACTAAACACCTCCTTCTCAAACCTCCCTTTACTCTCCAACCCTCCTCTGGGTCCTCTCATACCAAACCTAAACTCCCCTTTAGGTGATTTAATTGAACCCTCCCTCCCTACCTCCCCTCCACAAGAACCTTCCATTGTTAAAACTAAAACCAATTTGAAGCTCTTTCAGATCATGGAAACTCAAAACATCCCAACTACCTAAAACCCAAATTCCTCACCAAACCTCTCCAACCCTAACCATGATAGCCCTCCTCAAACCTCACCCCGCAACCATCAGCCAGTCATTCCAACATCCACAAAACAGTCCACCTCCACCTCCCACAATATAAAAACCCAACAAATTTCACAACACAACCAAAAGCAAACTAGAGGCAAGCAAGCCAAAAAGGCCTGTACCCCCATGCACAAATGTTAATGACCCTCCCCAAAATTACAGCCTGAAATGTTCGTGGGTTTCCCTGACAAAGTCT
>NW_021430583.1:0-218 GCF_001605985.2 Dendrobium catenatum
GATCACCGACTCTAGTTTTAAGATAGGCCGGTGTTTACCTTTTTTTGCTGTATGCCGGGTTTTCGAGTTTTCATTGCATGCTGTTTGCTAGTTTAGACTTGATGTGTTTATTTACTTACTTGCTTACTACACTTTCTACTGTGATTTGTTTGTGCGTTAGATCTACCCTTAGGTTAGGGACGAATTATATTTGTGCAGTCTGCAGGTGGCCATGCTCA
>NW_021430584.1:0-455 GCF_001605985.2 Dendrobium catenatum
ATCAAAATCTCAAACTCGGGGTCATGGGTTGCAACAAAGACGAACCACAAAAAAAACTTATTTAAATGTTTTTCCATTCTATCACAGGCCTCCAAAGTAGGATTAATAGTATGAAATAAATATAATGGAAGGCAACAGAGAACACTCTTAATCAAAATCAGAAGGTTATCCAAGGATAGCAACTTAAATTCCCAAGAAGATAAAGGAGCATAAATTGATTGAAAAATCTTATCAAATAGAAAGCTTTTCTTATGACCTTTATAATTAGGAGTCCCTAAATAAAAAAAAAAATATGAAGTTCAGAATAGAAAAACTAGTAAAGTAGGACATACAATTGATATTTCTCCAAAGCATATCTTTTGTCTTTTCATCTTTGCAGATTGTTGTTAGTTTCCCGTGTGCTAAACTACTGCTTTGTTTCATCTAAGAAATCTTTTACCACCTTTATTAACTGT
>NW_021430585.1:0-239 GCF_001605985.2 Dendrobium catenatum
CTCTCCCTCTCTCTCTTTATCTCTCTATCTCTCTCTCTCCCTCTATCTTTCACTCTCTCCCTCTCCCTCTCTCTCTCTCTCTCTCACTCTAGCTAGCTCTTTCTCTAGCTTGCTCTCACTTGCTCTATCTCTCTCTCTTTCACTCCCTTTCCCTTTCTTGCTTTCTCTCTCCCTCTCCCTCTCTCTGTCTCCATCTCTCCCTCTCTCTTGTACTTCTCTCTGTCTCTCTTGCTCTCTCT
>NW_021430586.1:0-209 GCF_001605985.2 Dendrobium catenatum
TAGGGGCTGAAAAATTATGGCTAATCCCCTTGTCCTCACAAAAATCTCCAAATCTTTCATTTTCAAACTCTACCCCATGATCACTATGGATTGTCAAAATCTCACAACCTAGCTTTTTCTGAATCCAAGTAGAAAATGTTTTAAACTCCTCAAAAGACTCATTTTTATGAGAGAGAAATCTAGTCCAAGTGAACCTCGAGTAGTCATCA
>NW_021430587.1:0-280 GCF_001605985.2 Dendrobium catenatum
GTCAAAGTATGTTAAGGACATCTTCAAAAAGAATGAAATAGACAATGCTAAACTTGTTAGTACACCTATGAGTTCCTCAGTTCAGTTGAATAAGGACCCTAAGGGAAAATCTGTTGATCAAAAGAAAAATAAAGGGATAATTGGATCTTTGCTTTACTTGACAACTAGCCGCCCCGATATCATGTTTAGTGTTTGCTTGTGTGCTAGATTTCAATCAGATCTAAAAGAATAACATTTGACAGAAGTAAAAAGGATTCTAAGATATCTGTTAGGAACTCAG
>NW_021430588.1:0-306 GCF_001605985.2 Dendrobium catenatum
ATTTTGAATTTTTACCATTCAAAATGATAGAGAACCTAACATTCATCACACATTCCATAATGAGTTTGGAAAACATAGGAGGAAATCCAAATCAATTTAAAAGTTGATTTAAGGTTAGCCATCCCATGCTATCATATTCCTGTTCCAGATCTAGCTTCACCGCCATCATACCTTTCTTATTTTTTGAGATCCTAAACTTGTTGAAGATCTCATGAGCTAATAGAGAATGCTTTGACATGGATCTACCCAGAATAAAAGCCACTTGTTCTTCAAAAACTATCTTTGAAATACATATTTTCAATCTAT
>NW_021430589.1:0-360 GCF_001605985.2 Dendrobium catenatum
TAAATGCTAGACCCTCTCTTCTTATCTGATTGCGTGCTGGGTTTTCGTACAACGCTAAGACGTTAAACTAAATATTTCTCTACCGCCGCGAATACTCCAGGACGCAACATTGGCTAAATTATCTTATTTTGGATTGATAAAGTAAGTATCATATATAGTACTTATACATTCTTTTATTCCTTAAATGATTAAAATGATATTTTTTCAATATTACTAGATCTTTATTTAATGCAGATAGTGGTCATATATGTATTTAAAATTAGGTGTAATATGGGGCCTGAACGGAGGGAAGCAATCCTAATCAGAAATATTGAATTAGTATATTTCATGCCTAGGCATAGGATATGAAGTGTACTAAAT
>NW_021430590.1:0-264 GCF_001605985.2 Dendrobium catenatum
AAACGTGCAATCGAACTAAACATCTCAAAAAATGAACTCAACGACTCCAAATTCGACTCAATCTGAACCCAAATGAATCCAAATCAAGGACCCGAAGCGCATTTTTAAAGTTTAATCCATAATTTGGATGACCAAACAATTTCCAAACATGACATCCTTATAGTCGAATCGCGACAAGATGAATCTAACATGTTCAAAATCATTAAATTCTGATATCATTAAGACGCTCAAATGTCTTGTAAACCATCTATGATAAAGGGAATC
>NW_021430591.1:0-412 GCF_001605985.2 Dendrobium catenatum
CCAAATCCATTGCTGCTACTATATGCCAGATAACACGCATTCTTTATACGTATCTGATTGACGGCTAGCCTTAATTGAAAGTTCTATCTCGTGATCAGGAGGGGTAATTAACTATAGGGGCTTACGCCTATAGGAAACCATAACTCAGATCATAAAGTCCTCACTAAATGAGGGCAAAATCTCTGGGTAGTGTCTTATCTACAAACCATCTGCCTTCCAAAATTTACCCTGAAACTTATTCCGTTAAAACTCCCTCATCGAATAAAAAGAAAAGCGCGAGCGAAGGTCGGGGCCGAATTTTTGGAGCCCACAGGATGTATAGCTTTTGGTATGTACAATACCCTTGCAACCTTTTTAAGATATATATGATGTTACTTTTTCAGATTAATTTGGGGAAAGCATTGATATTTTC
>NW_021430592.1:0-551 GCF_001605985.2 Dendrobium catenatum
CTTGGGAAGCAAGTGACTGCCCCAAGAAGAGTGCTACTGTCTTGAGAAGCAAGCCATATCAAGAAGCATGCAAATTAAATTTTAAAAGCCTAATATACGTGCTGTATAATCCCCGATGATGGCCGTGTTGAATGTTGATGTCAATCGGAGGGGATTCTATACCTTCAAATATTTCCAAATGCTTATGAAATACAAATATTTTCAAATGTTGAAATTCAGCCCCGATGATGGCCGTGTTGAAAGCTAATCTCAACCGGAGGGGACTTCAAACATTTAAAATACCCCCCAAATTTCAAAATTAAATCATGTTTGAAATAAAATCTCAATAAATTTTAAAATATTCAAATGAAATTTATTATTTAAAACTTAAAGCAAAAAAAAATCCATTCATCATTCGCAAACGTTTGTTAAGGATGATAAATTTCAGAATAACTTCAGCTCACAAAGAGCAAAATGTTTAATTGAATGTATCACTGTGATTCATTCTCAAATGATTTCTCGCCAACGGAGACGCGGCATGTGCCCTCTGACCGGGTGGTTTTGCTGCAAAA
>NW_021430593.1:0-279 GCF_001605985.2 Dendrobium catenatum
GATATCTTGCCGAAATCCTGCTGCAAACGGCGCCGCTTCGGTCAATTTCCCGCGATTCCTGTAGAAAGCTCGCGATCCCACCTCGGTCGTTGCTCGAATTGCATCTATAAAATGAAGCAGAGCTCTGCCTTCAGTCGCTGCTCTTTCACACGCTGAATCCCTCTGCTCCCGTCGCTTCCACACACAAAATCCTTCTTCCTCTGTTCGACTCCACGCGATCTCTCCTCTCCCGTTCGCCTCTTCCGCACGCAGAGCTCCAGCTCTCGACTCCAAGCCCCC
>NW_021430594.1:0-243 GCF_001605985.2 Dendrobium catenatum
GAGGCAGGAGGGTCTCCGAGAGCAGTAGCTACAGACACCACAGTCTTACACTTACAGACTCAGATGGTCACTGGGAAGATCCATCTCCAGGATAGTGATTCGGTACAGCCTTTAGATAAGGCTACTCAGACAGTTCAGATGATCTCTAGTCCTAGCCACAGTTCCAGCCACGGTGACAGTCAGAGTTACAGTCAGGGCAGTAGTGGCAGATTACTCCACAGTTCTGAGGGAGAGTGGCAGCTA
>NW_021430595.1:0-211 GCF_001605985.2 Dendrobium catenatum
AATCATGACATGCTTATAGTCGAATCAAGCGATCCAACGAGCATAAGATAGTTGAATTCCGATATCATTAAGGCATTCAAACGCCCAATAAATGTTCCACGATCAATAATATATTCAAACCACATATTATTTACTCATGATCTTTCTCCTATTTATTGACCATGACACTCTCAGAAAACTATAAATATATCTCTCATTTCTCATATAAAGG
>NW_021430596.1:0-202 GCF_001605985.2 Dendrobium catenatum
AGGAAGATATACAACGCTTGACGATGATCAGGATTTTGATTCTTCTGTGGGCAGTGCAAGCCTGCGTCACAAGGCGATCTCCATCAGCTGGCAACCATACTGGTGATTCGAACTGCACCAGTTGGCAACCATTCCAGCAATTCGATCTGTACCGATGACAATCGGACATTTCCTGCAATACAGATCTGCTCCCGCCATCGTC
>NW_021430597.1:0-218 GCF_001605985.2 Dendrobium catenatum
CTACTTATTCAGATAGCAGTTATTATTATAACAGGGGGTAACTGATGTGAATCAATGTAGGAATTGCATTTGGAAAATTAACATGAAAGTTATTCAAAGCGTTGTCAAAACAAATTTTATTGCCAATCAAATAAAGGATTAAATCGTTCTAGGTAATTAACTTGCTCAGGCTAAGATTTGTTTTGAGATAACCAAACAATTCATAACACTCCCAAAAT
>NW_021430598.1:0-231 GCF_001605985.2 Dendrobium catenatum
TTTTGTTTTAAATAAATAAATATAATGAAATAATATTCTTATTTTTTTCTTTTTAAATAAGATATTTCCAGAAGAAAAAATTATTCTAAGGAAATGGTGTAAATGATGAGCAATATATTCAATTCTATTCAACTAACTATCACCAAACATGATTTTTATAATCATGAGAAAAATAATCCTACATTTTAAATTTTTCCATGGCATGTGAGATCAACATTAAAAAAAAGTTAA
>NW_021430599.1:0-1004 GCF_001605985.2 Dendrobium catenatum
TCTCAAAATTGAAACTGGTTCCGCCCCTGAGTAGAAGATTACTAAATCTCAAAATGATTATATATGTATATAAAATCCAAAATATATATAATATGAAATTTATCTACAACATCAGTTCACAACAGAAAGAATAACAAAATAAAATTTAAACCTGTAAAAATCAAAATTAATAAAAAATATACATACAACACAGACCATATTCTGATATCCAAAACTACTCAGCTTGCTCATTACCCTTCCCCTGACCTGAAATAAAAACAAAAGCAGAAATGAACTAACACAGATCGGTAGGCTATCACAGCCTAAAATAAAAATAAATAACTGAAACCAAAAGAATTGAAAATATTATACTATAAAAGTACTATACATCAAACTAAGAGTGAAACTAAGGCAGTAGAAATTAAAATCAAATGAATTATAAGCAGATATTCATTTTATCTGAATGGCTCTCTACTGATTACAAATTTACTGCTTCAAAATATTACTAAATTATCAAATATTGGGCAACATATCATTATATAGCTTTAATTGAGCTGAAACACTAGTTTTAGATGTCAAAATAAATTTATGAATAAACAAAAATCGATGCTTTTTCAAAATCACCATACTAAAAAATTTCAGAATATACTAAAAATATTTATAATCTCAATCTCTACAACATTTAAAAAGTTACGCAGTAAAATTTTTATCAAATCAAAGTTATCCGCATTTTTTAGAAACGAAAATATAAATTTGATAGAAAAAAACTCAAAAATATTACATTATTAAAAATCAAAATAGGCAAAACGTAATGAACCTCGAGCAAACAAATTTCTCAAATGGGCCGACAAATAAAAATGGCTCTAAGAGTGCCAAACCATTGCTTTTCCTCTCTCGCCTTCCCTCTCTCATCTCACAAATTCCAATTTTCATGTTATGTTGCACAAAAATGAAAGGGAAAAAAGATTAAAGTCATTTAATAAATTCTATTATTTTTTAGATATTTATTTTTTTACAAAATAATT
>NW_021430600.1:0-322 GCF_001605985.2 Dendrobium catenatum
AATAAATATACGGTTGTGGGGACCGGTGTATTTATTTAATACATTCATAATAGGCCTTCAAAGCCTATAATCAACAGAATTCACTCACAAAGGCACAAAGCCTGCAACAAACCCGATCCTCTGTCGACAGTCAGACAGAGTTGACAAGGTTCAATCAACAAACGGAAATGACCCCAAACACCCCGATGATGGCCGTGTTGAACGAAAATCTCAACCGGAGGGGTTAATTTCAAATACTTTCAAATGTCACTCAAAAAGTCCAAAAATCCAAGATTCAAAATATTTAAAATTGAAATAAATTCGTCAAATCACTTAAAGCAAA
>NW_021430601.1:0-234 GCF_001605985.2 Dendrobium catenatum
GTATATTGATCGTAAACTTGACGTCAGCCCCAACCACTATTGGACTTATCATTTAATTCAAATCAAACAAATAATAATAATCGACGACATTCTTTTGATAATTGTCCAAATAATTTTAAATATTTCAAATACTTTTTTTATATATTTTTACTATGTTTTTTTTTTCCAGTAAATTAAACAACCGTTATCAAATCATATTTACAAAAAGCTCATAATCTTATCTCTTTTTGGGTT
>NW_021430602.1:0-493 GCF_001605985.2 Dendrobium catenatum
TTTATCGTCCAAGCCGATATGGACATTGGCCTGGCCGATTAGTATAAATCCCAGTAGATCGGCAGAGCATCGCCCTGGATGCACTCCTAGACAATTGAAATTTGGCTTGATTGTCCAGGCTGATCTCACGATCGTCCCGGCCGATCAGTTCAAATCAGAGGAAAATCATCCTGAGCATCGCCCTGTTTTTGAGCTGGCCGATACATATCGTCCTGAAGTAACTTAAGGTTTTTGACTAGATCGTCCAGGCCGATCCTGCGATCATCTAGGATGATATGATCGTATCAATTATCCTTAATTACTCCCTTGATTTTCTGATCAATTAAGGCATAATTTGATAATTTCGTCCAGGCCGATTCGTGATCGTTCTGGTCGATAATTTAAAAATATAGTATACCTTAATTGTCTATGACGGCTATTTATTTCTATTTTGAGCTTATCATCCTGGCCGATACGCGTATCATCCAGGCCGATATGTTAATGACGGCTGTCT
>NW_021430603.1:0-261 GCF_001605985.2 Dendrobium catenatum
GGTCATGGAATGATTATGTGATTGTGGTGTGATCATTGTATGGTTGATTGATTGTTATATGATTCGATGATTATTGTATGGTTGCATGATTATTATATGATTCGATGATTAATATACGTTTGAATGATTGTGGTATAATTTTGTGATTATTGTATGATTGATTTATTATTACATGATTATGTGATCACAACATGATTAAATTACTCCTGCATAATTATGTGATAATTTTATGATTGATTTATTATTGTATGATTATTTGAT
>NW_021430604.1:0-309 GCF_001605985.2 Dendrobium catenatum
CCTAGAAGAAGTACTATGGTCAGTTTTCGTTGGATGACCAAAATTAGACCCAAGACTATGAAGAATATGCGGAGTGAAAAGGTGTGGACACAGAAGTCGGTGTTTGAAAAGAGTGTTTTCCTTGCAAAGTGCAAAACGAATCTGAATTAAATTTATTTGAAAAAATTGTGAATTAAATTTAAATTGTAAATCTGAAGTCGAATAGACCATTAGGATAATAAAATGCCTTGGAAGGCAAAGATAAAATCTCCCAATGGGTTCAGACATAGAATTGTGGATTTTCTCTTGAATGTCGTAGCCTGATTTAAG
>NW_021430605.1:0-538 GCF_001605985.2 Dendrobium catenatum
ACCATGACGTATCTCATAAGAGGATGGTATGGATGGAAGATTTTATCTATCTATTACTAAAACAATTAAAAATTTGGCTAAATCTTACTGCAACAAAAAGAGTCATAAAATAGACAGACAGAAACTAGGGAAAAATCTGAAATTTATGTACATAGTTCAAGGCAACAAAGAGAAAAATTTATTCGAGGGTTGGAAATATTGTCATTATTTTTCCAATTATTAATGATAGAATTGTCCATGATATGTGAAAAAAAATTGATCCATAAGACAATAGTTTTTGCAACAAAGAGCCCCTTTTTTTAGCCCATGCAAAAGTGACGGAAAGAAATAATAATTTTGAAAAAGATACTTCTTCCATGTACTACTCTAGCTTCAAAGCCTTGATTTTTAAACGCAAAAAAAAAAGAAAATATTAAATGGTTAGATAATTCGTTCTTGAGCTTCTTTAAAAAGGGTTTGAGCTTCGCCCGTGCATAAAAGTAAGCAAATGTATCAAAAGAAAGAGAAAAATAAAAACCAAGAACAAATAGTTGCCAAT
>NW_021430606.1:0-275 GCF_001605985.2 Dendrobium catenatum
GACACTTACATAAATTACATTGATATCAAAATAAAAAAATATAGACTCACGTGCAGGGTTATCCTAAGTAATTAATATATAAAAAACAGTTATTCTCAAGCAGTTGTATATGATCAGAAAAGAAGTAAAAACACTGGCCACGCTCTTTTTATGATTTGGGGGCTTTAGCAGCTGAAGCACCTGTGCAAAGATTTTTATAATATTTATGCATTTTTTTTATGATTTGCCCCCTTTTTAGATTGCCCTGTATGAGCGTGGCCACCTGCAGAAAACTG
>NW_021430607.1:0-231 GCF_001605985.2 Dendrobium catenatum
GAAGCGACTACCCAGCTTTTTATCAGAAGGAAAGTTTTGATGTTCATGCTCTAAACACAAAAATCTAGTGCACCTAGAACCAGATGATGTAACTATTGATCTGTATCACAGAGGATTCATGCCACGGTATTGGTATTGGACTTGTCATGAAGACTATGAGCTACAATTTGATTATCAATGCGGTCCTTATACAAGTAGTAATATTGCTGAGGCTGAAAATATGCGACCAAA
>NW_021430608.1:0-217 GCF_001605985.2 Dendrobium catenatum
ACTTAGGTCTAACAACCTATTTACTAGACTCAACAAAGACTAGACATGGACTTAGGAAGGAGGTGAACCACTCTGCATTTATCTTAATGACAGAACCAACCAACATAAACCAATCCCTTACTGATGAGTTTTAGATTTAGCCATGCAGAAGGAGTTGAACCAATTTGTTAGTAATGAAGTTTGGGAGCTTATAGAAAGACCAAAGGGACAAAGTGTA
>NW_021430609.1:0-280 GCF_001605985.2 Dendrobium catenatum
ATGGTGATTATTGAAATTCATAATAAAAATATATATAAAAAAAAATTATTATCATCTCGGCACAAGCCAATTAAATATAACATATATAATTGTCAAAATAAAGATAGAACATTTAGAATATAAAAAAGAGTAATTACTGTAAGATATTTATCATAGATAAAGTTGGGGATAAGCATGATTGACAAAATTTCAAAAAAAAATTATTCTGTACTTTGATCTCTCACCCAAGGTCATAAAAGACATAACAAAATCATGATGTTGTACTAGTTGCCACTTTAAA
>NW_021430610.1:0-344 GCF_001605985.2 Dendrobium catenatum
TTTGATCGATCACTGTTTGATACATCCTATGTTAGTGTCTCAAGAATGCCAATGCTACATCTAAATAAAAAGAATTATATTCATAAGCGAGTCATAATGTAAATTGTATCTCTAGCCCATTGAGAAGTAATTTCTTAATTCAACCCTCTACTACGTACTGAAGATTTCTCCACTTTGTGATTGTTCAATAACATTACTAAATTATTTCTCTCATAATATCTTCTTTTACATGAACTCCTGATTATATTTATGAAAATGGAAATTGTATTAACAAGTAAATATTTATCAAAATGGGATTTTTATTAAAAAGTAAAGTAATATGGGCATGATTTTTAGCAATAGCA
>NW_021430611.1:0-287 GCF_001605985.2 Dendrobium catenatum
AGAGTTGCTACAGTAAGTTTTCAGCATTCAAAATGTCTTCTTCGGCCACTTCGTCTACTTCCTCTCCAGCAGCAGCTACAGCTTACAGTCATCTGACTGACACGCAAATCCCCTCCTCCCTCAAATTTCTTATGAACAACATTAAAAATGTTGTCCATTCTCACCTCACCCCCGCAAACCACTCTACCTGAAGAGCTCAGGTTATCAAAGTTTTTCAAGCAAATGGATTCCATGGGTTTCTTGATGGTTTTGCCACTGCTCCGACCAAGTATCTCCTCAGTTCCGAT
>NW_021430612.1:0-390 GCF_001605985.2 Dendrobium catenatum
TGCCTATTTGGAGTAAGTCTTCTATCAGCATCCTATAAGCCTAAGGTTGGGAGATGCCCTTCCTTAGACCCAAGGTTAGGTACTCCCTACCTTGGTTTCCAGTTGATCTGTCTACTAGGAGTAAGTCTTCTATCAGTAACCTGTAGACCTAAGATTGGGTCCAAAAATGAAATTGAGGATTAAAAGACTAGGAGTAAGTCTTCAGGACTGTGCGGTGCACATCAAACAGGTCCAAAAATGAAATTGAGGATTAAAAGATTTGGATACTACTGGCCTATAATGATTGACGATTGCATGAATACTGCAAAGCACTGTCATCAATGTCAGATCCATGGTGTGGTTTTACATCAGCAGCCTAATGTGTTACACCCTACGATAGCCTCATGGCCC
>NW_021430613.1:0-210 GCF_001605985.2 Dendrobium catenatum
TTTCATTTTCTTTGTTGTTTGTTGTCTCCTAACAGCCTACACATGCCTGCTAGTTTGTATTTTACACAAGCACATATTTTTGTATGCTATATGTATATATGCAAAATAGAATGCTACATCTGATACATATTGTGTCCAGTTCATGCGTCCTTGTGTAATAATTTTCTATGAATTATATATTCCATATCCTGTGTCAGTATATACGTGCTT
>NW_021430614.1:0-460 GCF_001605985.2 Dendrobium catenatum
GGACGTCGTACGCCAAAATCAACTCTAGCTCTTCCTTGTACGCCAGATTCTTCTGAATCTCAACCTCATCAGCAGACAGCTTCTTCCCAGAGTTAAAAACCCACTTTCTCAGAGTGGATACGTGAAACACGTTATGCACGTCAGACATCGAATCAGAAAGCAACAATCGGTAAGCAGATTTTCCAATTCTTTCCAGAATTTCAAAAGGTCCAATATACCTTGGACTAAGCTTACTCACCTGACCAAATCTGCTCACACCCTTCATCGGGATGACTTTGACATACACAAAGTCACCAACCTGAAACTCAACAAACCTGTGCTTCTGATTGTAATACTTCTGTTGTCGGTCCTGAGCCGCTTTTAATCTTTCTTTCATCAAACTGATCTTCTTAACAGTTTCCTCAAGAAATCTTCCAGCACCTAAATAGTCCTCTCAGACTGTCCGTCAGTCTGCGGATGA
>NW_021430615.1:0-10665 GCF_001605985.2 Dendrobium catenatum
AGAACTTTGATCGATTGCTTAAGTAGACCTCCTACGAACCTCCAAGGATAAGGGACGATGAATGGAGAAGATAACTTAGATCCTTACTTGGAGCAAATTTTACGAAACACCTCACAAACCCTCCCTCAAAAGATCCTCTCTCTCTCCCTCTCCTCTAGGCTCTCTCAGGTCAAAACAGCAGTAAAAGATGCCCTAATGGGTGATATGAGAGAGCTTATATAGAAGAGCTTCAGAATAGCTCTTTATTGCAATAAATCGATAATATCATCCAAGACTATTATGGGATGATTAGTTAAAATTTATTCATATCGTCTAGGATGATAACATATCATCTTGTACAATTAGTATAAATCATTGAATATCACCCAGATAATCGCTCTGAAAGGATGTCTGGATGATGGAAAAATAGCTTGATCATCCAGGCCAATCTCACGATCATCCCGAATGATTAGTTCAAATTCATGAAAATCATCCAGAGCATAGCCTTGAATAGAAGGTGGCTGATGTTGATTATTTAGGAACAACTAAGGTTCTTTAAACTGATCGTCCCAGATGATCCTGCGTTCGTCCAGGATGATATGATCGAGCAATCAAACCTTAATTATCACATTAATTTAGTCATAATTATGATACATCATCCACGACGATGTCCTGGACGATATCTAAACGTAAATAATACTTAAATATATCTGGTGGCTAATTTTTTTTTTATTTGAGTATATCGTCCGGGCCGATACAAATATCATCCTAGACAATTACCTTAATGATGACTATCTTAACCAGGATGCCCTAATTAAGGTTTTTATTTTTAACTGTTCATCCAGGCTGATATTTGAATCATCCTAGATGATGTGACCAAAAACAAAGAATTCTAGATCAGACAGAAAAAATTTCTCCCAAGTGTGTGTGTGCAAGATTTCTTAGCATTTGGAACTACATCGTTTATAATAGACTAAAGAAAGGGAAAAGTTTACAAACTGACTCAAACCTAATCTACTCAATTTTGAGCTGGCTTGAGTTGCATTCAATCTTGTGGACCTAAAATGTTAGTAGGCAAGGCAGACGTAGAAAATGTTGAGTCTAGTGAATAGGTTGTTAAACCTAAGTTAATGTCCCAAGGCTACCCTGCAAACTGCACTCCTTATATGCAAATCATTTTCCACTAATCTAACACGGGGACCTTCGAAGCGCATTTCCAAGAATCGCGAATGAAAATAATAACAGAGAGTCAGCAAGCTTAAACATAAAATATTTAGCACCAAACACCAGAAAGCACATTCACACCCTCGGGTCCTGGGATCTTTTAGCGATATCCATCCGAGTATTCTTGGCGTCGGCGGTGAACCATATAATTTTGTATCGCAATCATTCATGGAATTAGTAAACAAAACTATTTGGGCACGTGCTGTCCCCACTCGTTTGGCAGATGGTGGTAATTAACTGCACTTATCCCGTCAGGATGAGCTTTAGCTCGCGGAGATGTTGGAGGTGCTCAACTCTTGCTTTTAACGGGCCGCCAAAGTACAAAACGTCTGGCGTTGGACGGCATCACCCACCTTTTAGTGCACAGCTCGCGTCTATATTGAAATCACTGCGCCTTCCCTGTGCCGTGTCCGTCCCCTCTTTCAGAAGTATATCTGTAGGTTGCTGCATTATTTAACCAGACAAAGACCTTGAGATATCAGATTTCACCTCCACCACGTTCAACTTGTATGAACTACGAACAAAGCAGAGATAAGAAGGTATTAATAAGGAAATTTTCGGCACCAAACCATCCAGCCCGCACATTAGTATTGCGTCAAGTATCTCTTTGATTAGCGCGAGAGATGTAGACCTAGTTGGAGAGGTAAGCTAAATTGATCGACAGTTTTACTTAGGTCTTGAGGGTTTTGTACTCTTTAAATATCGAAGTATTTGGCTATTATGAAGATCTAGCAAAGCTAAAAGAAAAATGAAGATAGTTAACAGTGAAACGGAATTTTTTTTCTCTTTATAAATCCTAATAAGCATGGAACTTGAGCGTTTAGCGCAACAAGTAGGAGCATTTACTTTAGTTGAGGTTTGACAAAAGGACTTATTTCAGTATATTCTTTGTAAATTCCGGATTTCAGAAATCCGAGAAGATAGCTGTTAAATCCTGAAAATATTTGATATGCGCAAATGTTAAATCCACGAGAAATCTGTTTGGTAATATTCGGATTAAGGAGCAGTTAGGAATTATAAATACGTGAAAGACAAAAAATTATAACTTAAAAATCGCATTAAAGAGTCCTAGCTACCCGCCATCCCATGTAGAAAATTGAGAATCAATGGAATGACATCGATTTACTAATCCGAGATTTAAGCAAAACCCGGGATTTAATAATCCAGAATACCCAGTATACGCGCGCACAAAAACTATGGCCTGGCCTGGATTATAGCTAAATTCCGACTATAATCCCCGCTGTAAATCCGATATCAAGCAGCCCCAAGCCAAAAAAAGAAAGAATTTACTGGTTATGTCTTTTGCAATAATCAACCAATAAAAATTGCAATAAACCTCATACTTTTTAGATCCTATAACTTTGGGGACGATAATTATTGGTCTAGGACGGGCTGCAGATACAACTCATAGGGTCCAAAGAGTGTTTGTTGTGATATTCTCGAATTGTCAAATATCGGGCGCTCAGCTCGAACAGTAAAAAAACCAATGCGAGTTCAACTCGTAAGAAATCGTGAAAACAAGCTCATTGAGCGGTCAGTTTATTTTCATGAGCTTGCTCATGGTTTACCGTATGTTGATTGTTCGGCTTCCGCATTCGGTTGCTCAACGCATCTACCCACGCCTGTGAATACAATTTCTCGTATCCGTCGTATTCACATATTGCCCACCTGTATGTTTATTTACTTAGTGTATTGCTTCTCACATGATTGTCAATTGTTCTTGGTCCAATTTCATAAGATCCTTTCTTGCGTTTTTTTCATTTTTCTCTACTACAGATTTTTTGCTTTTTTTCTGGTTCAGTGTACACTACGTTTCCCTTTTTCCCATATGCTTAATTTTATGAATACATTTAAATTTGTTGATTTATCGCTTTCATATGTTAATGTGCTAAGTACATTATTCACTTAATGTTCGTAATCACGGTGTGGATGTTCAATGGCCTGATGTCGATTATAGCTAATAGTATCTAATGTTGCACGCCAATTTACTTGAAATGAGATATTGTTTGATTCAAATATCAATTTTGAGTTATTAAGAGAAATTTGTAGGAGTCAAATAATAATTATTTGATTTTATAAGAATATGAATCTAATGCTCTCCTTAAACGATCCGTACTTAATACCTTTTTGACAGTTCCCGCCATGTGATAATGTATCACAATTTGACCTCACGTCAAAGTTTAAAAAAAGGAGAATACCTCACGAAATTTGATATTTCATTCTCCCTCCTAATACATTTTTTAATTTGTAGGTTGCAATTTTTCCCCTTTTTCATAATAATTAATAATTTTTATCATCAAATCTCGCGCTTAATTATGGATCTCCTAATTGATTTTTAATTAATTAAAGGAAAATATTTGGTCAATATCTTGCACAGTAATTTATCTTATATATATTAATGTTTAAATCTTTAGAATTATTTAAGCTCTTTGAAGTTATGTATTAATTTAGGAATATATCTCATACAAAGATTTTATCTATCACAATTGCCAAGCTGAATATTTTTTGTGACTTACTATTAGTAATAGATTTTTGATTACATATATCTATTCTTTAGATTCAGAGAAGGGATATTGTTTGTATTTTGATACTCATTCAAGTATTTAGATGTCCTTAAGCTTATTTATAGAAGATCCAATATCAACATAAGGAGAGTATTTAAAGAATATGAAGTTGAGCCAGACAGGGTGGTCGGTTCACGATCATAGAGACACAAAATTAAATAAGAGAGAAAGAAAGTGGTCATAATTATCGATAGGAAGCGAACACACATAAAAATAGCGCAATATAGGGGCACGCAAAAAACTCTATGGGACAATTGCCATATTACACTTATGAATTACCACTAGTCACTATCAAAAGGTGTAATATAAGCATTATATATAGATTTAAAATAGGTCAAGTGGTATAAAGAGGCCCAGCTCCTTGAGAATAGAACAAAGTCCTTTTTGCTCGAACTATAGGTAGCAAATATATGAGGCATTCAATAAATGATTACCGAAGCTCGCGATTACATAGCAGTGAGGTTTCTTCACTTGTTGCGAAGAATTTCAAGAGAGTGATATTTTGAGGTGTATAGTGTATGGTTATGTCATAGCTACAACGTAGTCACATGTGGATATTTATGAGGTTGAATTTCAGAAGTTCCATGATCGTGATTTAAGTCGACATATTATGGGTATACTGAAAAAAATTGTAATAAGTAATAAATTTTTTTCTAGAAAACCAAGTTTTAAAAAAGGATATCTTGTGTACGAATCTTATTCGGTCATGAGAAGATACCATAAGTCAGGTGGATTTTGACTGAGGTTCATATATTATAAGGATATCGTAGTTTTCTACAACAAAGGGACGACGGTATTGGATGTTCCGCACTGAGAATTCGAGGAAAGAAGCAATGTACATTGAGGACTGGTATGAAGTGTTTCTCGGGGGTTGGAAAATCGTAAGTCAGTGGAACAACAGTATCCAAATAAAGTTATATAATTAGCAAAAATTATGAAACGTGTTAGTGAGGACTATCACATTGTTTGTGTATTTGAGACAAATAATGAGTGATCACATAATAGCGAATCAACTAGTTTAGAATACGAGTACAAACGGTGATGGTGGTTTGCTTTCATTGTTCTTTGTTCTCAGTTTGTATTAAAGATCTCTCTTATCATAATCATGCATTTTCTAAATCTTATAGGGCATTCCTGAATCCAAAAGGCTGTAATTAGCGATGGAGTCGGAAGGACTAATAGTCGTCTCCTGAGCATCCCTGATTTTCATTTTTGTATTTTTCGACGATCGTGTTCAGATAGAGACCCTCAACTCTGGTGCGCAGAGTTATAAACGTCGGAGGTTGATAGGAGTTTGAAAGTAATACATAGTCTCGTGTGCTAATTCCATGATTGGCGAGTAAAGATCTCAGAGACCAATTCAGGCACTCTAGATACGTGTACCTGAACATCCAATTATCATCCTAGGATTGCATACGTGAATACAGGATGCGTATGCATTCTACTATAATTGGCTATTGTTTTGGAGATCGGCCGTAGCCGATCTTTATTTCTTATTAGAAGGTACTATTGAGAATGAGGTCGCGTGTATTAAATGTATTTTAGGCTACAGATGCTGATTTGGTAATTGAATCCACCTCCAGGTTAGTGTAATCTAGCAGTATTGCCCCAAAGAGATAGTAGATACTGGTCAGGCGTAATAGCAATTGTATACGAGACCTTTAAATTCCGAAACAGGCTTGGTACGTCTGTTGGACAGGGTGTGTACATATTCGTATTAATTGGTGACTGTGTCGGTGGACGGATATAGTCTCATTTGGGGTGTCCCTAGACGAATATACACATCTGGTAGTTGAGGTTGGAGACTCGTGATTTAAGAAAAAGTTTGGGTTAAGATTAAAACTCTGACGAACAGTAAGTTCCATGTACTTTGAGTGGCCATATATACGTCCTAAGATGATCCACTGTTACAATCAGTGATAAACTGATGGTACAATGAGGAACGCAAAAATTCCCGGGCATATTGTCCAATGAGTAGTTGACCGCGAGGTTATCTCCTGGACGAGAGTGCGAATCCAACCGAAAGTCACCTTACTATCGTATCATCGACCCGACTATAAGATCTGGCGACGTCTTGGACGATATCACCTGGGGGAGAGTCTGATGGCAAGAATTATCCATGTATTTTTCTCTCGAGTACTTATCTCATATCTTCATAGTTTTCTCTTAGTTCATGGATCTTCTACCCTTTATTCCAACTCATATTGTCCTTGGAACAAGTATGCCGAATCGAGGTCCTGCACTACAATCCTTTTATAAGCTTATCTGAGTTTTGAACCTTGGATACTGAATTCCCTGCTGGGACTCCAAGTTCTGAGAGAGCACTATAAGTCAAACGTATGCTATTATAGAGCTCGGAATGTCTCGGTTTGCCATCATGTTGCTTTATTTTCTTGAGTATGGCCGATGAAAGGCGATCTTGCATTTCTAGGAGTTTCTCGGAGTGCTGTCGTTGACCCTCGCTTATGGAGGGCTAGAGTATATAACAAAATCACCGTATATCTCTGTATAATGCGTTATAAAAATAGCCGGTATCGACTTCCAGTATTCATGGTATCCCGAGACATAACCTTTAGAATTTCTATCCACGATTCAATTTGTGAGTATTTTATTGTATTTGCGCAGCATACTTGCTATATACTACTTTACTTTCTACCACTGCACTCACGTAGTCCCCTATTAAACTTAGGGCTAGTTGGCCTTTTTGTGATTTCTTTATCGAAATTTTTCGAGATGAAGCACCATCTTCCGAGTCATGACACTTATTATACTATTGTACGTGCTCCACATTTAAAAATCGTGTATGGGGGTCAATCAATTGAAATCGACCGTCTATCGAAATCACATATCAGCCACCTGTGTGTATAAGATATATGATTACTCGTGCATACTATTCCACAACAATGTTCTGGGAAACTTCATACCCTATCTGACTGGATGATCCTATGCAGTAGTTTGGTCCATGCGAGATTTGCGTCAATATGCTGGTCTCATGAACCTAATTGCGAGCTATATCTATATTTCCGGAGAAGTGTCTACGCCCCTTACTTTCGAGACATTCATATGCACTAAGCATAAACGTATTATGTCTCTGAGACACATGCGTCCTTGCACTTCTATTATTTCAAAAGCTGGGATCGCATTCGTATTACTCCCCTTCTTTTCGTACCACTTTTCGATGTTAGCTCAAAGCCGAGATCAACAATAAATCTATATAATGTCATAAAAGTTTCACAACTTTGAGCTTATTTTGCCACTACGAAGCGATGCATAGCACTCACGCACTCATATATTTTTGAGATGATTGAGATCGACAGTATGAGGACTGCAATACCAAATTATTCCTTTATTGTATCTGGCTCATGAGGAATATATCACTATAATTGTCATATTAATCTTATTAAAATTTTATGAAGAATTAATATAGATCTCTACAATTTATATACTATATCAGTAGAAATAAATTATTATATATACTATCTATACCATACCTAAAATTTACAGCACTGTCTTTACTATATTTATACATATAACCCATACTACATTACTTCACTCAAAATACTTGTCTCACCAGGTACAGACAAAGAGGAAGAGAGATACTACCAATTGAGAGAGGAAGGAGGCTGTACAGCTTCTTCCTTAGCTTATATACATGCATACCATTTATTCGAGCCAATATCTTGATGGATTATAATTTGATTGGGATGTAATATTCTCCACATTCTTTCTATTAAAGTAAAGGGGACACATTAGGAGACATCATCATATCATATGAGGTTTGAATAGGAAGTAAGTGACTATAAATAGATTAAGAAAACATTGTACTATTTATTAAACCTCTCATGTTATATTCTTCACGAACAATGCTCACAGTGCGATATAGTATCTCTTTGTAGACATATGAGAACACATAAGCTAAACTCTATCATCGTACCTATCTTGGATCACTATTATTTAATACTACATGGCACATGTTTCATATTGTAGTGATGACATCCTCAGCACACGATTCGATCTCGCGCGAAACGCATTTCGTCGTGTAAAAATACCGACCTTCTTCGTCTTGTCTGCTCGTAGTTGATATCTCTCTCACTCACACCCCGCGGACCCCGCGCTATGACTCGTCTCTGCTTTATGAGTGGTTACCCGGGGATCTGAACGAACTTCATTTCCTGCCGCTACATTCGGTTGCTCACTTTCTGTTACTTATTGGTTACATTATTGTAGGTATAGTTGACTGCTCTTTCTCCGAGGAGAGCCATCACTCCTAGTCCTCCTCTCCATATACCCTTCTCTTCTTGTCTGCTTTCTCGCTCGTTTACGCTCCTGTTCTGTCTGCTCCCTCTGGAATAAGTCATGGCGATCAGGTGTCAGAGACGAGGCGGCAATAGTTCACGAGTTTTCTTCTTACATTGTTTGTTGAGTGGATGTGTAATAAGATGTGGTATCTGGTTAGATGCGATGATATTCTAGTTCACAGTCAATGAGCGCGTACTTAAAAGCAGCCTAGATTAACAGTTTGAGTTGTTGCTCTGACCTATCAACTGTAGAATAGAGAGGTGATGAACTCTATCATGTTTCGAGTATATCTTGACAGTCTATGGATTAGCCAATTTTATACTGATGATATGCGTTAAAACACCGTAGACGAAAAATCTCAGAGGGAGCAGTCGGGCTCTTGTAATTTCTATTGAAAGCCCGAGAAGTATTGCTATTTGTCAACATTGTTTTATTCGACATTTTTGGAGAATCGGTTGACTAATTGAAGTCTTTCTGATAGATTTATCAAAATATTATCTTGGTGTTTTAAATTGAAAGTAACGGCATGATTTCATGATTCATTCTCCTTAAATTAATATTTTGTAGGTAAGATTTATTTATTGCTCTAAGGTGTATAACTAGCAAATTTTGCGTGAATAATATAATCTCGAATTCTCATAGGTAATACTAGACTTTCAATGGTGCCATTATATATCTAATGAGCCCAATATCGTTTGGATTAAATATTACAAAAGGTAGTATAGGATGTGTATAAGATTGTTGAGGTTGTTCGAGTTGAGAAGATTGTCAAATTATATGTAGTTGGAAATACATTTACAACACCACTGCATGCCGAAATATTATATTGTTTGGTATATGAACTTTAGAACTCCTGTGCACTAGGACGTAGATGATTGATGTTAAACTGTCGTTGAGTTGAGTCCATTAA
Organism: Dendrobium catenatum; assembly: GCF_001605985.2. Taxonomy (NCBI): domain Eukaryota; kingdom Viridiplantae; phylum Streptophyta; class Magnoliopsida; order Asparagales; family Orchidaceae; genus Dendrobium; species Dendrobium catenatum. The sequence continues at coordinate 8,977 of NW_021430615.1, forward strand.
AATTGCATAATCGTTATTATGGGCACGATGCAGGTATGGAGCACGTCATACATTGGAGCGGATTTTTCTTGAAAAAATCATTTGCTTCGGATCGGCAAGGAGACTACAATATTTTTTTCACCATAAAAAAAAGGAAAGCTCTTCAATACATCGTTTCTCACGATTATATTTGTATCACAACTATGAAGAGCATTTCATCCTTGCACTAATTGGAGTGTCGAAATCGTATAAACAGGTTATATAATAGCTCTTCACTTGTGCACTTATAAATGTAAGCCTTATTAGCATAGCTTAGAAGAAGTAATCAGCCAAGGAGTTGTGTTTGTCGGTCTCATGTAGCGTAAAGAATTGAGAGTTTAAACGGTCATTATCGTTCTAGTTGGGTTATTATTTAGTTACCTTGCGATTGGAGGTGCACTGGTCAATGAGTCTTACTTCGATGAAATATATTGTTGCCCTCATGAATCGTTAACGTATGGGGAGTGAAACTAGTAACTTTACATATTTCTAACATAGTGCGTAAATTGGGAGAAGTCAATCACATTGGAGCTTGTTCTTTGTTGCTATATAATCATCTTATGTATCACTATGACAAGCTCTTAGCGTGCTCTCCATGTGAAACTTCGGTATCCAGAGAAATGCGGAACTTGGAACTTACTCCCCTTGTCGGTGTCTTACATCGCTCTCTAGTGAGAGTTTTTTGTACAGTCCGTGAGAGACGAGACTTATGAGAAATAAAAGTTTCATATCGGACACTAGTTCGTGAGCGCATCGATTAGCGTGTATGGAACATGAATTCGCAACTCAATAATCTCATCAGATCGTACACTTTAGGTAAATCGTCCGGGAGATCACGGATCGGTACGGGACGATGCAATGTCGTGAATAATAAAATTTCCGTACAGTTTTGAAACGGTTTTTCTTGTCTTCCTATAAAGTCCATTTTACGCCACAAACTTTTTGCTCATTGAACTTCATGCCTATTGAAAGGAAGAGTTCAAAAGAGAGAGTGAGAGAGAGCATTCAATGAAGGATTTCTCCCCTAGAGCGTGAAGGCTTCGCTGGTGTTCAAAGGTAAGATTTCTACTTTAATTGAGATTACTCACTCTTTTTCTTTTCTTCCGATTTCTTGTGAGAAGATTATCAAGGAGATCGCGTTCTCTGCCCATACAGAGAGTGTGAAAGGACGAAGGGTTTCTGCACACTAGGCAGAGTGTGAAGGACAAGGTTCTCTGTCCACACTAGAAGTGTGAAAGGCGAAGAGTTTTCTGCCCACATAGAGGTGAAAGGAATGTTCTCTGCAACACTTGAGGTTGTAAAGGACGAGGCTCTCTGCAACAATTGAGGATAGTGGAAAAGGAATATGGTTCTCTACGCACCGGTATTTGGTGGAAAGACGTGTTGTAAAGGCTTCTCCGCCTTGTATGGGTCAAAGGAAGATACTATGGTCATTAGTGTATTCTCAGAGGGTGCCTTTAGGGATGATGTAGTCTGCTTTTAGACCGAACGCACTTATAATCTTGTGTGGGCGTTTATTTTTTACTCTCAGCTTTTTATTTTGTTTTTTTTTTTTGTTTAATAAGTTGTGTTGAAAAAAAACTTTTATAAAAAAAAAATTTCATTAAAGTTTTATTTTGGTTCAAAAGATTAGAAAGAGGGATATTTTAATACAATTCATCCCCCCCTGTT
>NW_021430616.1:0-267 GCF_001605985.2 Dendrobium catenatum
TGCATTTTTTTAATTTGCCCCCTTTTTATATTGCCCAGCATGAGCGTGGCCACCTGCAAAAAACTGTGTCAACATCCAGATCGTGCCTAACCTAAGGGTAATCTAGTCGCCAAACACATCAATCCATCCACAGAGTGCAGAAAAAGTAAGCAGACACAGCAAAGCAATCTCATCCACAACATGCAGTGAAAACTACGAAAAATCCGGCACACAGCAATAAAGTAAACACCGCCTAACCTAAATCTAGAGTTGGTTGTCCTAGCACAT
>NW_021430617.1:0-732 GCF_001605985.2 Dendrobium catenatum
CAAAGAAATCTACTCTTTAGAGTTAAAATCTCTATAATCATAAAAAAGATAAGGAAAACTTATTCAACTCTTAGTTGATCATTTAAGTGCCGTCAGAAAGTGGTTATATTTTAATCTGATAAAGAATTTGGATAATGTATCTATTGGTTAAGAGAGTTCTTTTAACATAATTTCATCATTTTCTAAGAGCTATGGGATATAAGGAACCTATAAAAATAGACTTGTATCTCGTTCAATATGACTATCTTATAAATCTAGAATTTTAGTAATTCCTTGATAATGATGTACATCCTCGATATTTAAAACTAGACTAATATACATATTAGAAGGCAATTTAAGGAGATAAACATTAGCCTAAAAAAATTTTAATGGGCCATAAGCCTAAGCATAAAGCTTGTTATATTCTATTGGATGATGCTTAAGGTGAATTTTAATAAGACATGATCACATTTTTTATATTCCTTAGAAGAACAATTATAATATATTACATTTCATATTTAGTATTACTTAATTAGAAATTTTACTTTACTTATTTATGTAGATCATAAAAATATTTTTCGAAGGTGCATGCATATCTGAAAACAAATGATGGGTAATATATACTAGATCTATTAAATTCTTTATGTTATAACCATAAATAGCTTCAAAATGATTTTTCTAATTTATTTTAGAAATAGTACTTTTTTTTGCAAATTCCTAAGTTGGATGATGCAAGTTCCAAGTGTTACTATT
>NW_021430618.1:0-293 GCF_001605985.2 Dendrobium catenatum
GAGCCGCTCGACATGGGACGAGTCGAGCTCGAGCTCAGTTTTTGAGCTCGACTCGAGTTCGAGCTCGAGCTCAGTTTCTGGATGTCGAGCTCGACTCGACTCATTTGCATCCCAAACTTCAACCATCCAACTTGAATTATGATGATAATATCCCCATCTATTTCACCATCACTCTGAACAATAGATCCAAGATATCTAAAACGTGTACTAGTATTAATGACTTAATTTCCCAAAGTCACAATCTCCTCACTAGGTATATTACTACTAAAATTACACTCCATATATTCCGTTTT
>NW_021430619.1:0-218 GCF_001605985.2 Dendrobium catenatum
TAATCTTTTCAGCTTAAACCAAAGCCTATTCATACCAAAAATAGAATCATCCGAGAAAAGAGGAGCATGCCAATTATTTTGAACAATATCAAGAAAAGACTCATGAGTTAACCACATATTCTGAAATCTAAACTGAGTAGGAACACCCATAGTTTTAATCTTAACATTAATGAGGAGAGGGGAATGATTAGAGAGGGTGCGGCTAAGGTGCTCCACCT
>NW_021430620.1:0-317 GCF_001605985.2 Dendrobium catenatum
TAGAAATTTTTCTAATTGGCCCCTTCGACTTATGTTGTGTACTAAAATGCTAAGACAGATTGAATTAAAATTTTTGACTTTTTTAATTTGTATCTAATGCAATGCATGCTAGTCGACAACTTCCAAATCAAATATGCTTGAAATTTTAAAAAAAGGCTTATAAAATAATTTTTTTGATGACTGGACTTCCCTAGGTCTGGCACCTCGTCTTCATAGGTCAGACTATCCGAACTCTACCCGCACGTGGGGAAGGGTCTAAAACAAGGAGAGAATAATACAGAAATATGCATGCGACCCTAGGGTCGATCCCCGGCTAA
>NW_021430621.1:0-787 GCF_001605985.2 Dendrobium catenatum
CGCCGGTGCGGTCGACCTGCTGTGACATCCGGATGGACTCACAGGTAGGGAAGTCTACACTTGCGGAGAGAACGTTAAGAATAATGCTCTCCTCCGGCTTTATATACTGCATTATTATGCCGGAGATCTGCTCGTAGATGTTCTCAGGCTGGCCATGCACAGGTACTCGGGTGATGCCGGGTAAGTCGACCATGGTGAGATCGGGCACGCCTTTCTTCCGGACGACAAGGGTAAGGGGGGAGTCGGAGATGTTTTTGCCGGAACCGGCGATCTCTGCCGTCGCAGACTCGATGGCGGCGGTGATGGCGGACTCGGAGACAGGGACCTGCTTGCCCTTGTATTCGAGGTGAAGTTTAGGGACGGGAAGAGAGGAATCGCCTTGGAGGCGCATGATAAGGGGGACTCGGGTGCATATGCCTTGGCCACGTGGTAGACTGATACCAGCCAGGGATTCTAAAACAGAGGATTTGCCGGAGGATTGGTCGCCGACGACGACGATGGTTGGAAGCTCGATTCCTTCCTGCATCACCTTAAGGTGGCGGAGGCGGTCGACGGCGTCGAGTAGGGGGCGGATTTGGTCGTTGTAGGAGGACGTAAGGGCATTCATGATTTGTTTGCTGCTCTCTTTGGGAGAATTGGGCGCCATTGGCGTACTGTTGTACAAGAGATCACTTTGTTCTTTCACGCTGGAGTTCACTTGTGTGTGTAACTAGCAGTGCATGTATATTTATAGATGAAGAAGACATTGAGGAGCTGAGAGTAATTAAGCGAGGAAGACGAAAATGCG
>NW_021430622.1:0-226 GCF_001605985.2 Dendrobium catenatum
TCTAATGGAGGTGGGTTAATTCTCGCAAGATCTTTTCCTGCTTTTGGTGATTCTGAATCGGGATTGTTGAAGATGAGGAAGGGTGGCGCTTTGGCGATTTGTGAAGGAGGATTTTTTCCTCCTAAACATTCTTAGATTGTTATTGGTAAAGGTAAAGAAGTATTGGTGGAGAATAGATGTAAAATTCAAAAACCGGTTTCTAAGGGTTTTGTTGAAAATTTGAATT
>NW_021430623.1:0-1459 GCF_001605985.2 Dendrobium catenatum
CCTAACATGCAACCCACATCAATTTACACAGGTCAACACTTAAGACTTTAACTGTTTGCTAAGGGATTCAAACCAGGGACCTAGGATTTGCCCAGCCAGCTCTTCACCACCCGGACAAACAGCGGTGGGTCCACTAGCCTATTATCATCACTTCATCAACCATCATCACTATCACATCAGTTACTGTTTACTATTGTAACCACCATAAATCAGCTCATATGACATTTACTAAAATATAATATATTCTTAAATAGCATTATTCAACTTACTGCTTAATAAAATAGTTTTTTAGTACAAAATTTTTCATTTCAAAATATTTTTTATAAAAAAAACTACTTTAAAAAACAATAAAAAAACTTGTTCGAAAGAAAGCATACGAGAAAAATAAAGAAATGAATTTACCTTTTTTTGTCCCAAAAGAAAAAGCTTCATTTTCTTTCTATTTAATAATAAAAATTAAAACATTCAAACATAAGATTAAAACCAGTCTCTATTTATCAATCACTAAAACTAATAGCATATATACTTTCAATATATTAACATTACTTTGAATATCAATCAAATATATCAAACTTTTCTCAATCAAAGATTCCAATTGCATAAGATGCTTGTAATATAAAATGATTAAATTTAGATAAAACAAAGGAATGCAAATAAATAATTGAGAGGGACATAATTATTATCCTCTTAGATGTAGATATACAATCACACACAAAAGAAGAACACATTGTTTATCATATATTTTACATTTTAAAGCACAGAGTAAAAATTGATGATGCATAGAGAACCATACTGCAAAATTACAAAGATTTCTCATCCAATCAAAATCATCATATATTTAAAAAATTTTATAAAAATGCACAAAACATCGTCAACTTAATTTATAGTTCATATTCAACTAAAGAAAAAAAAAAAAGGTTCATATTGAACTCTTAGGTTTCGTTTGGGACAACTTCCTTACAGCTTTTTAAATCAGCTTATAAAAAATTTTTGAACTAAAAAGTTTGTACTACAAAGCGACTTTAGAAAGCTATAAAAAAGCCGAGCCAAACAAAGCATTAGTCATCACAATACCTATTGAATTGTATCAAATAAAAACGCTTGATTTGAAGGACAATTGTGCACTTGACAAAAAAACAGGTTCTCCTATTATGGCACAATTAGAGCTCTCAGACAGATGATTGCTAAACTAGCAATAAACCATGAAGGGCAAAAATTATGGTTCAATCAAAATCAAATCGAATGCCATAGTCGACCAAATATGCTAATGAAAAAGAATTTCAATGCAATTTTGCATAAATGTTGAAGACTGATATTAGAATATTACAAGAATAACGCATGTATGATCATAACAGAGAAATTATTCTATGCGGAGACCGGATGCACACACCATTCAAAGACCAACCAGAATGAGCTATGTCAGCGATACAAAGCCTCAGTACCGAGCGGTACCGAGCCG
>NW_021430624.1:0-215 GCF_001605985.2 Dendrobium catenatum
AATAAAATTCTAATAAATTTGATTTAATTCTTAAAAATTCCCCCAAAATACCCCTAACTAACCTCAATTCATCCTTCAATCAGTGGAATTAGAATCCCTTTAATTTGATATTCAAACATATTCTAATCTAATTTTTAAGCTAAAATCAATGTTTAATCAAATTTAATTAATTAAAAATTATTAAAAATCCCAAAAAAATCTTTAAACACTTGCTG
>NW_021430625.1:0-259 GCF_001605985.2 Dendrobium catenatum
GTGCCTCCAAGGAGTGGACGTAGGTCAAGGTTTGACATAACCACTATAAATCCGGTGTATTCTTCTCTTATTATTGCTTATGTATTTAATTTTTGCATCGTTTGTTTTGATTGTGGTGAATCTTGTTTTTGGATTTAAGATTGTGTTTATTTTAAATATTGATTCACCTCTTTATCTCATTATTAGCCTTGGGTCAGTTCATAAGGGCTTAACATCCCTAATAAACTTTCAAGTGGTATTAGAGCACTTTCTAGTGTCA
>NW_021430626.1:0-283 GCF_001605985.2 Dendrobium catenatum
ACATATAAACCTTACATTATCACCTTCCCAAAACAAACAAAAGTTCCATCTTTATTCTTTCCAAAGATCCATTTATTTTGATGCAAAAATTACAGCAAATATATGCATTTTCTTCCAAAGCTTATAAAAAGTTCCAAACACTATCTATATATTTTGCAATAAATCTTCATGAACTTATGATTTAAAACATACAACAGATAAAAATGGTATAACATAACCTTTACAAAACTTCTTTTAGAAAACTGTATAAAAATTCTCTCTTTATAATTATATGAATCTAAAA
>NW_021430627.1:0-1018 GCF_001605985.2 Dendrobium catenatum
GCTCTGAAAAGAGTTCTGGGCGATTCCAAAATAGCTTAATTGTTCGGGCCGATCTCACGATCGTCCCTGACAATTAGTTCAAATTAGAGGAAAATCGTCCAGAGCAGCGCCCGAAATTTGAGCTGGATGATCCTTATCATCCAGACCATCGCCCGGAATTTGAGCTGGCTGATGTTGATTGTCCAAGAGCAACTAAGGTTTTATGAACTAATCCTCCCGGCCGATCTTGCGATCGTCTAGGACGATGTGATCATATCAATCATCCTTAATTTCTTACCCTAAATGTCATATTACTTTAGGCATGATTGTACCGTATCGTCCAGGCTGATACAAGATCGTCCTATCCGATTTCCATAAATAAAGAATGCCTAAATATATCATGGAGGCTGATTCTTTCTATTTTGAGGCTATCGGCCTGGTCGATACAAGTATCGTCCAGGACGATCGGCTAATGATTGCTTCCTTAATAAGATGTCCTGATTAGAGTTTCTGTTTTGAACCCGATCGTCCAGTACGATAATAATATCATCCGGGATGATGTGAGTAAAAATAGAAATTCTAAGTCAGGCAAAAAAATCACTCAAGTGTGTGTGTATGGTTACTTAGCATCAGAACACTTTAATGGTTATAATTGACTCAAGAAAGGGAAAAAGAAAAATACATACTGACTTAGACCTAGTCTACCCAATCTTGAGCTAGTTTCGATTGTTGTCTGATCTTGTGGTCCTGAAATGTCAGTATAAAAGGCAATCGTAGAGAAACATGAGTGTTTGCTAATCATCAAAACATAATCCATAAAAATAGATTTGCAACACCCCTTAACCACTAGTCTTTCATTATTTCTAACCACTACACCAAAGTTAGTCATCTTATTTTCAAAAATCCATTTTGTTCCAACAACACTCTAGTTTGTAGGTCTTTCAACTAGTGTTGACCTCATTTTTGGTATGAGGTCAATAAGGCCCTTCCAAACTCCAGATTAAGCCTAGATCCTATGATCCACTCTAGACTTTAAGAT
>NW_021430628.1:0-305 GCF_001605985.2 Dendrobium catenatum
AAGGGAGTAATTAAGGATGATTGATATGATCATATCGTGATCGCAGGATCGGCCAGGACGATCTATTCAAAAACCTTAGTTTCTTCAGGACGATAAATATTAGCCAGCTCGAATTCAGGACGATGCTATGGACGATTTTCCTCTGATTTGAACTGATTGGCCGGGACGATCGTGAGATCGGCCCGGACTATCGTGAGATCGGCCCGGACGATCAAGCCAATTTTAAATCGTCCAGTTTGCATTCAAGGCGATGCTCTGGTCGATCTTATGAGATTTTTACTGATCGGCCAGGCCGATGTCCATAT
>NW_021430629.1:0-363 GCF_001605985.2 Dendrobium catenatum
GGGTTTTTTTTTTTTTTTTCTAATGTTTGTTGATGTTGTTGATGTTGATGAAACTTTGAAAATTAGTTAGCAAAAAAAATTTAGATAACCTGTAAACATTGCTTTCCATTGTTGCATCCTGTTTTCTTTTTTCAAAAATTGAAAATAAAATTTAGAACAAACTATATGTGATTAAATAAACTTATTCTAAGAAAACTTTAGGGTTTAGATATTATGCTCAACACGGTAGGTAGGTAGGTAGGTCAACATCAATATTAATAAAAATAAAAGAGAAAGTAAATTTATAAGATGCATACAATGTAATTATGCATAGTTTAAATTGAGTTATTTTGCACATCATATATCTTGGAAAACAAAATAGTC
>NW_021430630.1:0-306 GCF_001605985.2 Dendrobium catenatum
AGAGAGAGAGAGAGAGAGAGGGAGGCACCGAACCCTACCTCTATACTTGCTGCCGACTTCGCCTCCTCCTCCGACGTTCTCTCTATGTCGGACTGGAAGTTTCGACATTTTGATATCAAGCAACAATGGGAGCTCTTGCTGTGAAGGTAACACCTCCCTTTCGCGCGCTCTTTTGGCCAAATCTCGTAAGCTCGCCGAAACAGAGGAGGGAAAGGGAGAGGGAGGTTTTATTTTTATTATTATTATTATTAAATATAATTAGTTATAATTAAATTAAGATTTAATTATAATTAATTATGTTTTTTT
>NW_021430631.1:0-474 GCF_001605985.2 Dendrobium catenatum
GTACCTATAGAGAAGCTAATAATGCCAAAGGGGAGGACACAGCCAATAATGTATCTAATGGCTTTGTTTGTATGCGTAATCAAAGGTTGAGGAACATAAATTGGCAACATTATCATACTAGTGTTTGAGCTTCACTGTCTAGGAACTTCAGAAAGTCTGTTGATACAACACCAATTCTAATAGGAATTCTCCACATTCAAATCATACTAATAACTACATTAGTATCAAAGCTGGGTCAAAATCAAATTTCTAAAAAAAATGACAACATTATTACACATGCTACTTAAGTAACTTGCATAATACCCAGAAAAAGAAAATAAATTAGACAATCAAACAAAAATTCTTTCAAGCTTAACAGGCTCTCATAGTAAGCTTACCAGTGCTTCGAAATCATGTGTAATCAGAATGTTATTTGGTCTCATGTCTTGGTGGATTATGCAACCAACTCTGCACTCTTCATGAAGGTACCTCAGT
>NW_021430632.1:0-220 GCF_001605985.2 Dendrobium catenatum
CTGGGGTACGATCGAAGAGGTGCTGATTTTGGCAGTAAAAGAGAGGAATTCCAGCGTCGAGGTGCGGAATTTGAAGGCAGGAGAGGGGAATATGAGGGAAGTGCATATTTTGGCAGTAGAAGAGAGGAATTCCAGCGTCGAGGTGCTGAATTTCAGCGTCGAGGTGCGGAATTTGAAGGCAGGAGAGGGGAATATGAGGGAAGTGCATATTTTGGCGAAA
>NW_021430633.1:0-213 GCF_001605985.2 Dendrobium catenatum
TTACACCCTCCAAGTGTAGGCAGAGTACCTCTAGCTGTTCACACTCTCTAAGTGTAGGTAGAGAACCTTCTGTCTTTTCACACTCTCCAAGTGTAGGCAGAGAACCTTCCGTCCTTTCACACTCTCTAAGTGTAGTCAAAGAACCTTCCCGCTGTCACACTCTCCAAGTGTAGGCAGAGAACCTTTCATCTTTTCACACTTCACAAACTGTTG
>NW_021430634.1:0-799 GCF_001605985.2 Dendrobium catenatum
ATGTGTTGTCTGCTCGGGTCCCTCCCTAGCTGTGTTCCCATGGCTTCTCCTACCCAGTTCCTGTGCTGATTTTTGGGAGTTGTTTTGTGATAGCTTTTGCCTTTCCTCTTCCCCTTAGCTAATTGGTTTAAATAAAGGTTCATGTGGCTGTTTGGCTTCCCTCTCAAGTCCCATAAATATGTGATGCTTGGTGAATAAAAAGTTTTTATTGAGATGATGTATGCTGATTTTTGGAATAGAAAAACTGATGGTTTTTTTTGGAAAAGCTTGAGAGCTTGTTCCACCTCTTCTTCTTCTACTTCTTGGGAAGACTTGCGAGCATCTCCTATCTTCGCCTTGGACTTCTTACCTCTTTCTTCTATCCGCAAGTGACTACCCCACCTGTATCTTTCTTCTCAACCAATGAAATGCAACTTTAGATATGTGTGTTTGTGTCCAAGTTTTTAAGAGTCTATTATAATATGAAAGTTGTTTTTTAGTATGTATTTTGCCTATTTTTGAGTATTTTATGTATCTTCTTTTATCTAGGAAGTCTTAGTTTTTGCTTGCAAAAATTTGAGGCTTTTCTCAAATTTTTGCTTGCATTAGGTCTACAGGATTCAAGAATTCATCACTCATCATTTAATCATTTCCAATTATTTTTTTTTTTTTTTTTAAGTCCCACTTCAACAAAAGCAATCATGTACCTTCTAAGAAAATTCTACTCTCATTTTCATTAAAGATGAGATCTCTGAGCTCAGTAGTCAGCTCAATTTTTCTATTATGGGTAAATTTTCTTTGGGCTATCTTAATCTAGAGA
>NW_021430635.1:0-252 GCF_001605985.2 Dendrobium catenatum
TCTTTTAATTTACTTGTTTTTAGCTTGTAAATTTTATTTGTAACTGTGGAAGATATGGAGGCTTTAATCTCAATATTGGGATTTGTTGTTTAATCAAATTAATTCAACCTTGAACTTCGGCATTATTTTTTATTATTTCTAGAATCCATCAACCCTGTTGCTTTGACTTATATTTTTTTTTTTCTTTTTTAGCATTTTGATGATGACCACTCATATGAATATTTAATTATAAAATTAATAAATATCCATAAT
>NW_021430636.1:0-557 GCF_001605985.2 Dendrobium catenatum
AGTCTCTTCGAGGATAAGTCTTTGAACAAAGTATGCCTTGAGGATATTAATTTGATCTCAAACGACACTGATCTGACCTTGAACCCTGTGGAATTAAATTTGAAAGATTCTAATTTAATTGACCCCGAACCTGATCCTACTAAGATTATTAATATGAATTTGGGTGACAGTCAGTTGAATCTGAACAATTCGGAGTTTATTTTGAGAATTGGGCATCCTAGTGTTTTATTGGAGTCTATTTTAAGAGTTGCCCCTTTAGAATTGCATTTGAAGGAGTGATTTTCTTGATTGGACTTATCTCACCACTCCTCATACTGACTTTAATGTTAGAGAGACTCTTAGCCCTTACTTTCATGTCACCACTCTAACTGTTGTGCCCACTTCTGTTATGGACATCATACCCTATTTCTTAAGTCCCATACCTCCCGGTGACTCGTTTGGCTATCCCATTATGGTTGTGAGTCAGGACCCATCATCTTACTTTGTTCCTGATTCATTTGTTTTGCCCACTATATTCTTCTCCTTCCCTGTTAAAGACAATCTCTCTCCTAGTTGGA
>NW_021430637.1:0-290 GCF_001605985.2 Dendrobium catenatum
TTGTTCAACATTTTTAATCATCCTTGGCTGCTGTCTTGACCTGAGAAAACCTAAAGGAGAGAGACAGAGAGTATCTTGTGAGGGGGACCTTGTGAGGGAGTTTACAAGGGTTGCTCCAAGCATTGTTCCACTTCCTCTTCCACTAGAGTCTCTTGTACTTGAAAGGATTTGGAGAGGTAAGCTTCAGCGATTGATTGAGGTTCTCTGTCTGCTTCAGAAGGAAGCAAAATGAGTGGAGTTCTCTGCCTTGACAGGGTGGCAAAAAGGAGGTTTTTGTAAGGGCTTCTCCG
>NW_021430638.1:0-396 GCF_001605985.2 Dendrobium catenatum
AAAGAGTCAACCAATGTTACCTTTGATGAGTCTTTAGGGTTGCCTAGCCGAGAGAAGTAGTAGTTGAAGAATATATTATCTGTAGGATTAAGAAATTAAGACTAGAAGAAATACTAGAAAGTTAGAAACCATTACCATTGGAATGGAAGTATTCATAAAGTTATCATAGAAATTTAATGATAGGCGACCCTTACTCGGTATTTTGGACAAGACATGGCATCAGGAAGGTGATATTCAACACAAAATTTAAATCAATGGTAGAACCTACAAGTGTTGATGAGGAATTAAAAGTTGAATATTGGTTATTTGTAAAATGAACTTAATCAATTCACAATAAATAAGGTGTTGTATAAGCCATATAATGATAGAGTGATAAAAATAAAATGGGTGTTTAAA
>NW_021430639.1:0-404 GCF_001605985.2 Dendrobium catenatum
ACATTTTGTCGCTTGATTCTCGAACTTTAACCTATTAAAAGCTTGTTAGTAGGGGAGGGTGTCACACATGAACAAATTTGAATCAAACAATATACATATAACATGCTAAAAAAATGTTCTAAAATGGGTTTAATTGAAGGAAAAAAATTATGGGTGTAAAATGAGAAATTATTTGATGCGGACACCGGATCATCCGGAGATGAATCAAAACATGTCATGTCACCCGGTACACAATGGTACACAATCACAGTACACAACAAATAGACGATGTGGCGCATTTTGATTCGCCTCCGGCCGACGTCCGTATTCACATAGGATAATTTTTCGTGTAAAAGAGCCCTATGTGGACAAGATGGGATCTGTTCAACTCGATTTATTAAATATTAGGTAGAACATCAATAAAT
>NW_021430640.1:0-290 GCF_001605985.2 Dendrobium catenatum
ACTCTATCTTACACTTATAATGTTTAAAGTTTTTTTTTCACATCAAAATTTCTCATTACTCTTGTCCTTGATTATTGATTCTGCTTGTGATAACTCTTCCTTTTGTTAGAGAGAGTGCTCCTATTATCTATTATATGAGAAGATATATTCACAACTTTGTCTTTAAAAGATTATAAAAGAGACTATAGCTTGCAAAAAAAAAAAAAAAGGCCAATGATGCCAACAAAAGATGCGCAAAGACGCCAAAAATTGTACAAAAAATTTTGCGCAAAGCGCCACGATATTGACAA
>NW_021430641.1:0-596 GCF_001605985.2 Dendrobium catenatum
GTTAGAGAGAGTGCTCCTATTCTTTAATATCTGAGAAAATATATTCACAACTTTGTTTTTTAAAAGGTTATAAAAGAGAATATAGCTTGCAAAAACAACAAAATTTGGCCAATGATGCCAACAAAAAATGCGCAAAGACACCAAAAATTGAAAAATCTATAAAAGATGCGCAAAGCGCCATGAAATTGACAAGAGGCATAAAATGAGCCCTCTCAAAAGCAAGCTATTCTCCCTTTTTAAATCTTTTAAAACTTAGAAGTGTTGGTTTTCAAAGGCTTGACTTCGATTATTTTGCGATTGTGACAAATTTACTTTACTTCATTATTTTATAAAGATGCTTTTTTTTAAGCCAAGTAATGAGTGGATTCCTTTTCTCATATCCAATTAATTTCTCGAGTTAGGTCATTGATTTCAAAAGACGATTCTACCCTAAAAGAACGTCTGAGCAAAGGGTAACCATGATCGGATATTCTACTATTCTATAGATTGATGAGCTTAGTAACACATTAACTCAGAAATTTTTAAATCAATCACATGGAATACTATATCATGTTCATGCCTTGGTTAAGAAAAAAAAAAGAAAAAGAAAAAAGGGG
>NW_021430642.1:0-8843 GCF_001605985.2 Dendrobium catenatum
CAGGGTCTGGCCTAACCTGGGTTGAGCCCAATTCGACTTGAACCGAGTAGATTTGGATCAACCAGAGCCATCTTTGAACCAAGATCAAATTAAACCCAATTTCCACTTGAATTGGGTGGACCAGACCCAGACCCAAACCCATCTCCCACATTAAGCCCACGGTCTGGCCTAACCTGGGTTGAGCCCAATTCGATCAAAACCGAGCAGGTTTGGGTCAAACCAAGACACCCGATCAAATTGGACCTCCCTAGGCTCAATTGAGCTCATTCTTGAGTCCACCGTGTCCCTATACTCCTTTCCAGTTCCACCCGACCAAGATACAGGCCAGCGGCGGCCAAAACTAATGGAGAACAAGCTCCGGTGGTCCCCCCATTCGATTCTGACCCAAAGCCTACCAAAGGGCTGTGGCTCGGTGGCTTGAGCCTCACGAGCACTCTGGGAGGATGTCCCCCTCCATATGTTACTCATTCGAGGCTCCTCCCAACTAATCCCGGCGGTCCAAGCTCGCGGGAGTTAGCTGAATAGGGAAACTCATCATAGGAGCAGCCATATGATCTTAGGCATTAAAAATCACTCCCCATAGCTCCCTCATTCCTCCCATTCCATTCCCTAGTTCCCCACGCTGCTCTTTTGATCCGTTCGAGCAAACTCTAATGAGAGCCTTCAGCACCGCGCTTGAAGTCTTACCTCCGACCATCCTCCGGTCTAGGCGTCTGAAGGAGATCTACTCACCTTCATCCTTTGAAGCTTCCTGATCGAGAAGCTCATTCATTGAGACATTCTCTGTGGTAATCTCTCCATCCCGAGCTCCCTATATAATTAGTCCAGTCAAGTGTGAAGGAAACCTTCACCCTAGTGGATCTCTACTATTGATTGAAGTTTTCTGCTCCCCTGATCCTCCCTGTGAAATTTTGTCGAAATTCACTGACGGGATCGCTCGGATCATGCCAGAGAAGCTTTACGACTTCTGGTTCACGTGGGAACTTTAAGAAGAAATCCTGGACGTTGATTCCAATCAACAGCGCGGATTAGATCCTGCGGTCACTAGGGCCGTTTGATTATAGCCGTCCGATCGTCCATCCAATGGCTATGGTTAATTCGACCATTATCCAGTCAGACGCCAATAATTTCCCCACCAATCGTGGTGCGCTGGATGTAAAGCGTCGGCTGACTAGGTAATTAACGGGTTTAATTTCACAGAAAATCGAGGGAAACTTTAAAAATTGATCTCCCTAAATACTTGACCAAATTATGTGTTCTCAGGGTCATTGGAAAGGTCTCAGTGAGATCTATAGGAGCCCTATAGTTCCAGGCTCTTATTGTATATGTATTAAGTTTAATTTCAATATTAGTTTTTTTATGAATTATTATATTTTTTGTTTAAAATGAATTCACTAGGGCATGGAATTTTGGGAGAATGAATTTGGGAATGTCCCTGATATGTCCAAATTTTATCTTGCTTGTTTGAAGTGTCTAAGGGTATTACCATCCTAATTTTGATTTAAGGGTCATGGTTTTACCCTTAAATCCAAATTGGAACCATGACCTATCCATTGAGATTTAGGGTTTAATTTTGAATGTACTGATGATGTGTAGCATAGGGAGTCTAGGGCTAGTGATTTTGCCCCAATCCAATCTTAGGATAGCTCCATAAGATTATTTTAAGGCTACTTAGGGATCACCTTAGGTGGCTTGGTTTTCCACCTTAGAGAACTCCATTTATGCCCATGTTTGGAGTGTTTAGGCCCTAAGACCAGGTGATCTCATGGCCCAAATTTCATCAGATTTGGTTCCCATTTGATCTACCAACTAGGAGCAAAACAAATCCCTCTCTAGAATTGGCATAAAGCTTGATTAACTCACCAAAATCCCTATTGATCCCTAAAAAATTTCATAAAATACCTCTAATCAACCATAATTCAACTCTTAATCAGTGAAAATTTAAATCCCTTTAGTTTGACATTAAAATCCACCTTAATTTAATTTTAATCAAAATAAGTGTTTAATCATTTTTAATTAATTAAAAATTCCAAAATATCTTTAAACACTTGTTGATCTCTCCTTAGATCATTTCTGATCTTTGGAGTTGATTTCAAAAAGTTCAGGATTCATTCGGGTTCAAATCATAAAATGGGCTCTTTAATTAAGATAATTTAAAAAATATAATAAATACCCATAATTTCAAAATTCATAACTAATTATAAAAAATTACAAATCAATCAAATTCAGTGGATAATGACTCTAAATAAAATCTAGTATTTTCTAAAAATGTCAAACCCCCAAAATCTGGTCATAGTTAAAAAGTCATCATTTTGGTTAACCTTAGGTTAAAATCGGTTTAAAACTTCTAAAAATCATAACTTTTCATAGAAAACTCCAAATTGAGTGTGCCAAGAGTCTAACAACTTATAATAAGCCCTAGTATTTATTAAAAATCTGAAACTTACATAATCTTTTCTAATTCTAAAAATTAACTTTTGACCCCTTAGTTAATACACTTAGATAATTTTCCTAAATTCATTAATTCTTCTAAATTCTAAAAATTTTCAAACTTGAATATTAAAATTCTCAACCAACCTCTTAAAATCAGTAATTAATTCTCTTTTTAATATTAATCCACTCCTTTAATTCCAACCAACTTAAATTAACTTAATTAACCCCAATTATTACTAGGTAACCCAAGCCTACGAGGCTATTAGCTTAGACCCAAGGAAGGAGAAATAAACTTCACGGCCTCGGTGTGAAATAAAGGTAGTAATAATTTAACCCTTAAAATATATTTAAATAAAATTCTTAATGTATTAATATTTAAACTCTAACATAAATCTCCCTTTAAGCCTTAACAAACTCAAATACTAGACAACTCTAACTAATCACCCAACTTAGGATCTACCCCAGCCACACGATCTTTTGCACACACTTTAGATGGTTTACTAGGACAATCATCTCTAGATTTAGGTTAGGCCGGTGTTTACTTTTCCGTTGTGTGACAGATTTTTCATGATTTTACTGTATGTTGTGGATAAAATTGCCTTGTTGTGTCTGCTTATTTTTTACTACACTCTGTGGATGATTGATGTATTTGGCAACTATATTACTCTTAGAATAGGAATGATCTGGATATTCTCATAATTTTTTACAGGTGGCCACGCTCATGTAGGGCAATAAAAGGGAGCTAAATCAATAAAAAAAATCAATTATAAATATACTTGCACAGGTGTTTCAGCTGCTAAGCACCCAAATAATAAAAAGAGCGTGGAAAGTGTGTTTCTTTATTTTTCTGCACATATATAACTGCTTGGGAGTATATTTTTATTTATTAACTGCTTAGGATAACCGTGTAGGAGAGTCTAGAATTTTTACATTTTTGTATAAATATAATTTGTATAAATGTAAAGTGTTGTGAAAGTGGAGTTTTGAAGTGGGATACATAGTTCCAAAGCTCTGACTCCAAAGGGAAAAGGACACCCCTTACGGGAGTAGCCCTTTTCTATTTGGAGATCCAAATTTGGATCACTTCTTCCTTACCCAAAGAGGAAAGAATGGCCTTCCCCTCAAAGGAAGTGCCCTCTTATCCATTTGGGTAGTCTACTACAAAGAATCCAAGGAGCCTGAGGAAAGGAGCTTGGAGGAGAACAAGATTGAAGATTTGAAGATAGAAAGTATCCCATTCAAAACCACTTGCATCTCTACTAGGTTTATAATCCAGGTTGTTGTTAGTGGTGCCTGGCTACTTTACTTTATGTAAGACTTTGGTTTGTAATAAGCAAGGCAACTTTGCCTATAGATATTTATTAATTAATTCATTTATATTTGATATGATGAAATAATTGCATATAAAACTACCTACTTCTCTTAGTTTTTTGGCATTTATGTGCCGCTTTTGTTTTCGCTTGAGTACGTTAGGCTCGTGAGGGTGTGTAAGTTTTATACTCATAATGTTAAAGTTTAAAATTTAGTGAGTCTAAATTATATAGAAAGATAACGAATCTAGGGAATTAGTTGGGGATCGACCCCGGGGTCGCATGCATATTTCTGCACTTCTTCTCTCCTTGCTTTAGACCTGAGGGTAGAGTCCGGATAGTCTGACCTATGAGGATGAGGTGATAGACCTTGGAAAGTTCAGTCTTCTAAAAATTTATTTTCTAAGCATATTTTTAACTTTTAAGTATTCATGATTTGAAGTTGTTGACTAGCATGCTTTGCATTAGAAATAAATTAAAAGTGGCAAAATTTTAATTGTATTAGTTATTAGCATTTTACATCCAGCATAAGTCAAAAGGGGCCAATTAGGGAAATCTCTAGATATCGCCCACAGCTCTCCAAAACCTTAAATAAAATGTTCCTATCACTCTTTCATATAAGATCGGACTCATGTGTTTTAAATTGATTAGGTGGTTAGCTAGCTCCCCAATCCATGCCGGGGTAAGTTCAGATTTTGCACTGCATTAGTTAGGTTCGGAAGACTGTGGTCCAATGTCCAAAATTAGATTTAGGATTCGGGGTAGATTTTTTATTATAAGACCCCAACCTCCGAAAATATAATCCTAAATTTTTAATAAAATGCTCAATTTTAATTAAATATTCTTTCAATCCGAAATGTAAAGCCCAAGACTTAGATTAAGTTGGGACACTTCTGTAGGGTTCCGGAATCTCAAAGTGTCCCCTACTTTTCTTCCGTTGATTCTGATAATAACTGTTCAATTTTGATCCATTCCCTTTTGAGTTTCCAAAATTCACCTTTTTTTGATATCACTCATAGAAGATCTAATGAAATTTTTTCACTATTATAATCGAGAATTTTTGTAGGGGATTCTGTCTCCCTACGATGTAATTAACTACGAGTGCTTGCACTCATATGAGATTTAGAATCACACACTCACCTGATTTTAAAAATTAATTTTCCAAAATTTTTATTAGATTACTTTGGGAAAGATCAAAAGATGATCGTTATTAAAACATTCAAAGAATTATCATTTAATGGTGTTTTCTCCCTCTGGGGAGATACATATTTCTTTGATAAAGCTTTGGATGTGAACTTAACGATCACACTTCTAGATTATTGTAGCTGGATATTTAGTTGAACCTCACCCTGGCCCTTCAGGGCCATACAAAGTTCTCTTTAGCATCCGGTAACAATACTCAAGATGAGATTCATAATTCTAAATCTGAATCCTGTTATGAAATTCCATTTTCACCTTTCGAGGTGATATACTTTTTTCTAACATGACGATTTGATTTTAGAATTAGAATTCAATTTCAATTCACAAATTCGCAAAAGCAAACTAACTTTTCAAAACTGTTTTTTCAAATTCTACCAACAAAAGATTAAGGTTTTTGTTTGGGGCAACTTTCTTACTATTTTATAAAATATTTCATAATACAAAAATTTCTGAATCATAAAATTACGTACTAGAAAGTCACTTTACAAAGATAGTAAGAAAGTTGTTCGAAGAAGCCTAAGTATAATAAGGATTTTGGTATTAAAGATGAAGCAACAATATAACTCCTCTTTATTGTTGCAGCATTTTTAATTCACATGTAAAATTTATAAAATAGAAGATATAGGCTCATTTCAACAAAACCTGTTCATTTTTTAAGTAAGTATACATCTCACCTATGGATGCCTTTGAAATATATTATAATATTGGGTGTCTAAAAATAATTTCTTGTAATATTTCAAATAAAATAATTTATATGGAATAAAATGTGTGTTTTTTTTTTAAATTTCTCTCCCAAGCTTCTCTCCTTGACATAATTTCTCTCCCTCTCTCTTTAACATATGATTCTATCCTCTTTAAAATGTATGGCTTATCTTGTATTCTCAATCTGTTCTTATTGGCACCCTTTAATTTCTTGTACAAATTTTATAGACAGATCTCTAATCTCTTATATTAGCAAAATTAAAATTAAAAAAAATTAGGCAAAGTCCTAGAAAGTCGCAATTGGGCTTTATCTATAATATTATAATATATATATATATATATATAATATTATATATATATATATATTATATATATATATATATATATTAAATTTATGTGATAGTTGACTTTAAATTAACATAATATATATATAATTCTGAAATTGTAATTTTATAAAAATTGAAATCTTTGAATAACTGCATTAACTTTGTAAGCAGATATTATATATATATATACTATATATATATATATATATAATTTATATATATAATATATATATATATATTATATATAGAATTTTAGATTATATAACATATGGCAAATTAAAATGTTTTAAATATATATCTTAATAATTTATTTTATGTTTTAAATGATTGAGTTAAGAGATATAAATTAATAGATAATAAAATAAAAGATATAAATTAAGTTTTTCTCTTTCTAGTTGAAAATCTTAATTTTAAAATTTTTTTTTATCCTAAACTTTGTAATTTGTACATTAAAATATCGTAAGATGTATATAAACTTTGTAATTTATGTATATGTAATTTTTCATTTTGTTATATACTCTAATATTATATCTAAATTAATTAATTTCTTATATAAATTTAATAAATAATATCTCTTACAAAATTTAATCTAAAATAATTTTTTTATGTTGTTCTGTGTACTATAACTCTAAGCTTTTTTACTTTTAAAAAATTCAAACAAAATATTTCTTTAAAATTAAATAAAAAATAGGCGAATTTTCAACAACCCCTTTTCAAGTTTTAACTAGTATAAACATGTAAATATTCTGAAATTATAATTTGGTGTATTTAAGAATTAATTAAAATAACGCCATCTTGCAATATTCCTATTGATATATGAAATTGATTTTACGAATAAAGTATCATACCCATCCCAAAGTAATATATATGAAATTGATTTTACGAATAAAGGTGGCTTTTTTCATAATTATGGTTAAGATATCTTGCATAAATATGATAATAATGATTTTACAGTTATTTATGATTTTTTATGAGTGTATAATTATTAATATTGTTATCATATTTATCACTAATTAAAATTAGTGATATAACTAAACTTTGAAGTTAAACAGAAAATTTTTCTCAAAATTTAGAGGCATGCACAAAAATATCAATAAGCTTACTTACTACAAATAATTTATAAAGAATTTTCATATATAAAGATAAAATTTCTCTTTGAAGTAGGCCAATGTCACCCTTAGGATCCTTTAAGGTTGAATACAACAAAATTTTTTAAAGGTAGTTATAAAGCTGTTATGAAAATATTTTTTTAAATTTTCGTAAGAAGCAATTCCTTATGCAAATTTAATACGCTGTGAAGCAATGGCAAAATTGAAATCTTGATGTGTATGAAGAACAAACAACAAATAATTTGCAAACAAAGCCTAAGATGACTTTTTTACTATTTTATAAAGCTACTACAGAGAAAGTGACTTATTTTAGTCGAAACAATATATGCTTTCGAAACGTTCAAAAAATGTGAATTCATGTCAATAAATAAATATACAACCTTATTTATTCATTCGATAATAAAATAAATTCAGAAGTCTTAATGTCGATCACATGACCGATAAAATTAAACTACAACAAAATCAGGATTGGCATATGAGTTAAGGTTGATCAGCTCTAGTTTCCTGCTTAGATATGGATTTCAACCCAATCTGCAACCATGTAGAGCCAACCTCTCTCTCATTTATGTCATGGAGATCACTAAAATCATTTAATCTCACCTCCCTACTCTCAGCCTCCTCTATATTTACATTCAACATATTCTCGCTTACGTTTTCTCGTCCTGGTTGTACATACATTGTAGTGATGGGCACATCAAGACACAATGTGACTTCGGGAAAATCATCTATTGGTGCTGGTATGTTCAAGTCTAGAGTACAAATTAAACATCTGATCCTCAGCGTGTGGGGTTGTATATCGTTTAATCTACTGCTACTACTCCCTGCTTAAGCTCAGTGGCAATGATGCTCACCGGCTCAACGGTGGGGCCACGAGAAGTTGATGCCCTCCAATGACAATGCATGTGCCCGCCAAGTGCTTGGCATGATGGAAACTGTCGTTTACAAATTGAGCATTCATGTACTTTGGGCTTTTTCTTTGGCAGTGGCAACTGTGATGAGGTACCTACAATCGGAACAATTGTTAATGCCATATTTTTGGAGGAAGACCAGGCTTGATTATTTTGATGGGAAAACCCAGCTTGATTATTTTGATGAATTATATTATTGCTTTCCTCTTCGATTGTTTTGTACTTCATCATCTTGGTGGCCTGATTTCAAGCCAAGGGCAAAACAACCCTAACTTTCTTATGGCTAGCCGATGGCCGCCTAGTGCTTGATGTGAGGTAAATACTTTTTGGCAAGTCTTGCATTCAAAAATTTGACGCGCATTTGGAGGGGTTTGTGTTGAGACTTGGGGTTTTGGGCCTTCTGGCTGAGGCGAAGGAGGTGGGAGGTAAACATAATCAACTTCCCTCCTTTCGGAAGTAGAGCATTCCTCAGCACCCGTGATGCGAGAACAGAAGTAGAGCATTCCGCTTTCATTTGTGTTGCGGAGAACAGGGTTGGCACGGGCAGTGGGGAGCCGTACAAGACAATTAAAAACACTCTCTTCTTCGTAAGCACAAGAGGCGGAGTAGGAGTTCTAGATCGGGGTAGTGAAGGCGAAAAAAAAGGCCATTTGAGTTGTTATTCTCGCCATCATCCCTGCCATCACCAACGAGACCACGACAACAGTGCTTGGACATATGTTTCAATGAAAAGAATCTTCGCGGCAGTTTTTACAAATGTGGCTGGTAAAGAGACGGCTGCCGTCGGAGGACTCCCCTTCAGCTCTTGTGGTGGATGAACCTTCATTCGGTGGAGGATGTATTTTACAAATTTTA
>NW_021430643.1:0-347 GCF_001605985.2 Dendrobium catenatum
TTTTTTTTTTTTTTGTTTTTTTTTTGTACTAGTTTTGTGCTTGCTTTGTGTTGTTCTAGTTTGCTTTGTTTTCGTTTTTGTTTGTTTTTTGTTTTGTTTGGTGTTACATATGGTGAATCTTTTCAAGCTTTTAGATTTTGGAATTTTGGAGATAGTGTTTAGCCTTTCTAAATTGGTTAAAGGTAGAAATACCGTTGATATTTTCCCTTCTTCTGACCTTGTTTAGTGGTATGATTTTCTTCTCTAAACAAAAGTCTAAACTCATTTTAACCAATGGTTTTTAATTAAGATCTTTTTTCTTATCTTGCTTCATTAATTTATCTTATGCATAATAGCCAAAGTTCTTA
>NW_021430644.1:0-312 GCF_001605985.2 Dendrobium catenatum
CCTTCTAGGCCCCACAGGCCTTTCCGCTCCCTTGCTGGGCGAAACTTCTATCCATCTGGAATAGAAGTGAACCGGTCCAGGTTTGATCGGTTCAGGCGGTCCATGGACCGATTTAACAATACTCCACTCCCAAAGACTCACATTGTCCTCAAGGTGAAATGATGAGAATTTATGCTTCACCCTTTTGTATGGCTTCCAAGTGACTGTTACGGTTCTCCCTAGAACTGAACCAACCAAATCGGCCCAGTAGGGGCCAGTTCAATTTTTTAGGAGGCGGGCTAAGCCGCCTCCTTAATGTTCTGCCCAAGCAAA
>NW_021430645.1:0-1411 GCF_001605985.2 Dendrobium catenatum
CGGCCCGACGACCCGACCCGGACCGGACCCGGGATTGCTATGTATTGGCTGATTTTTGCAGATTGGGGTATTATTAGGTATTGCTCGATATTGTTCGGCAATACGAGAAATACCATTCTGTGAAGACCAATACCGAGCAATACCGAGCAATACCCCGATTTTGCTCGGTATTGGTCTTCACAGAGCAGTATTTCTCGTTATTGTCAAGCAATACCGAGCAATACCTAGCAATACCTAGTAATACGCGAACATAGCAACCCTGGGTTTCGATCCAGGTCGGCTCGTCGGGCTGCGCGGTAAAAAGAAGAGCATGTGGCGACATGTTATTGGCCTCCGAACGTAGAGCTACGTCAGGACACCGGACCTAATAAAAATTCATTTCCATGGGTGTAATCATATGAAATATATTAATGCTATGTATTTTCTCTTATGAAATATATTAATGCTATGTATTTTCTCTTGTAGCCTTTAAAAAGTCTTAATGTGTGGACAATTGAGTTGACATAAAAGCATTTGGTACAATGCATAATCGTGCTAACTTTTAGCCTTTTACCATCTCTAAATCTCTGAGGCATCGAATGTAATCTTTTTTAGCAGATGATCAAAGATATTAAATGTTTATAAAATTAACATTCATATCATTTTTTTGTACTATCGAATTTATGTTTTTGTAAATGACATAATAAAATTATTGGGAGTTAAAAAAATGAAAAATAAGAGTTTGTTGTTTGTTATGAATTTGATATTTATATACAACAGCATCCAACTTTTATCACACTAAGTGAGGTCAGCAACATGAATCTTTTTATTCTGTCGGTATGTATCACCACATGAAAATTTTTTAGGGCGATGATAAAAGATTATAATACTCAAAATTTTATCTTATTCATAAAATTAAATTTCATATCATTTTTTGAACTAACGAATTGTTGTATTTATAAATATGTCATAATCAAATTATAGGGAATTTTTAAAATTTTGTAAACTACAAGTTAGGTGTTTGTTATGAATTTTGATATTTATATACAACAATATTATGCCCTATGTTGCACCGATACAACTATTTATGAAGATGTGATGTATCGGATACGTGTCGGACACAGTACGCGTCTAATACAACACAGATACATGTGATACATCAAAGCCGTATCCAATTAAAATACTATTTAATTTTAAAAGGGCATTATCGAATTCGTTGAAAGATGAAAAAAAAAAACTGAAAAAAATGCATCATATTTATTTCCACGACTGTGAGCAAGGTTCTCTCATTTTTTAACCCGCGAACCATTTACATTGATGTTAGTTTTCTAGAAAATATGATATTGGGTCATCAATTATTTTGTATTTGTAATACTTTGATTTTTTTATTCATGTATTAAAAAATAATGTTATTGTGGTTTGTATGTCTTCT
>NW_021430646.1:0-290 GCF_001605985.2 Dendrobium catenatum
AATATAACTCATTCAAATAGCAACTATTCAAACAGTGGAAGGCTTCCTTGTGATGCCTTTTCCTAATTCGTACCTTTTGTATCATTTTTTACATTATTTTAAAGGAACTCTTTTTTTGCCAAAAAAACAACATGGTATAACGTGGCCATGGCATCTGGAATGAACATTCTAGAAAATAATTCAACTATTTATAGTAACTAATTTGGGATGGGTTTGTAATGGGCTCAAGAATTTTTACTTTGGAGGGCTTGAATTAGCCAATTGGTTGACCGAGTCAACCCATGGGTTGG
>NW_021430647.1:0-515 GCF_001605985.2 Dendrobium catenatum
GGGAGAATCATAATAGATATTATATTATTCACATGAAAAAATCATAGGATATGTCATAGTTGAAATGTTTCCACTAGCATATGTAGTTCATTATAAATGATGCACTTACTTTGATGGAAAATATTAATATAATATAAAGAATATATTATGTGGATGAAGTTGGAAGTGTTGGTAGGGCTCCAATATAAATGAAATTGGAAGTCTGAATTGATTCCAATGATGCACATTGATTCTGCAAGTGATGATGTATGTTGGCATTATTAGCAATGGTAGATGTTGGAGTAGCCTAGTGATAATAGCCAAAAGATTATTTTTAGAGGACCTTACTCAGTGGGCAACAGTAGTTTGAATGACCATATTTAATGGGAGACAAAGGTCCGATGACTATAGTCGAGTGATGGTGATTTGAGAACTGTAGTGAGTGACAGTGATTCGAGAACCATAGTCAACAGACTACAATTGTCTAAGAACTATTATTAGGCGACGAAGCTCTGAAGACTATAGTCAGACGATAG
>NW_021430648.1:0-292 GCF_001605985.2 Dendrobium catenatum
ATAGAGACTATAACAAATCTATCCATTTTAGATTGTGTCCCAGCGAAAGTAAATTGAAGGTTGTGAAATGCTAACCCAAATTGAATATGAGATCCCTCTGTAGATTGGGATGGGGTGATGTTGAAGTTGAACATTAAATTCCTAGACATTTTTTAAAATTTAACGAGAAACCTTTCTCAATGACTAAACTATTTAACTCGACTAGATGTTGAATTAGAATATCACATTGAACTTAATTAATTCACTCTCTAAGGCAAATTATAGATAATTGATGATGGAAGGGGAATGATTT
>NW_021430649.1:0-417 GCF_001605985.2 Dendrobium catenatum
TTTAAAACATTTTTGAAGCTGGCGAGAATGTCGGCGTCGAAGCACTTGCTTTCGTTGACGGGGGATGCCAACAAATCTTGCAGGCAGTGAGGTGTGCTCTAACAGAGCCACCCTTGGCCGTGCGTTGCCATAGCCTTGAACTTTGGCGTCAGGCACAATATTTCCATCGACGGTTGAGAAAGTGTGGGTGCCATGGTCGTCGGTGTTGCCGTGGGGTCCAAAAATTCGTCCTCGGCCTCCGTCCACTATATTTTTCTTCGGGGGAGTTTTAACGAATTAAGTTATGGGGTAAATTTTGGGAAGGCAGATGTGTTTGTAGATAAGACACTTCCCAGAGATTTCACCCTCATTTTGCAAGAACTTTATGATCTGAGTTATAGTTTCCTATAGGCGCAAGCCCCTATAGTTAATTACCCC
>NW_021430650.1:0-259 GCF_001605985.2 Dendrobium catenatum
TTTTTCAAAACATGTTTTTCAAAATTCCACCAACAAATATCCCATACGAACATGTGGTCCTCAACTTTTCGATCTTTAAATAATTGAATCAAAGAATTAGTGTCACCAATTTCAATCCTTGCTCGTTTCTCCTTCTTGATAAAATTGTAGGCATCCCTCTTAGAGAATCCAACATTCTCACATCCTCCAACTTCCTCTGCAAGGTACGCATATGCATCAACAGTTCTAATCCCTGCATCTGTCATTGATTTTAGGACGG
>NW_021430651.1:0-322 GCF_001605985.2 Dendrobium catenatum
ACAGTATATCCCATTTCAAAAATCACTTGCGTCATTCATAGGCTTAGAATCCGCGTTTGTTGTCAGTGGTGCCCGGCCACTTTACTTTTCTGTAAATTCTGGGTGTAATATGGACAATGGACATTAGCCATTATATTTGGATTATTAAAATTCTTTGTTTACATTGTTTGTGCAGTAGATTTTTTTTAGGACCTTGCATGACGTGTTTTTTTTTAGCCTGGATTCGAATCGGAGAGATTTTTTTCGTAAGGGTACGCTTAAAATTCTTTTACTTGTAATTAAAAAAAAAAAATTTTAGGCTCACATAGTAACTCTAACGATC
>NW_021430652.1:0-268 GCF_001605985.2 Dendrobium catenatum
TGATTTTCAGAAATCAAACAATCCACTCTAATAGCATAAGCACCAGCTTCTTGAGAGTTAACAAATGTAGGTCATTTGTTTAAGCATTTATCCCAAATCCATGTATCTTCAAAAACATCAATTGAGCAACCATTTGATACATTCTATCTCAATATATTTCTCAAGGATTTGCTGTGATGCCCCAAGATCTAACTTGGAAAGAATGTCAATCAATTATTCAAACAATTACCAACCAGAAAAATCGTCCTGGACGGTTCCCAGAACTATT
>NW_021430653.1:0-856 GCF_001605985.2 Dendrobium catenatum
ATGTCTTGTCAAGCAAATCACAAAGCTCACCAAAGCAAAAGCAAAAGTGAAAAAAGGTAAAAATGATAAGGATGTTAATATTTCTTCTAACATTATTTGTTTTCAATGTAGGAAATCTGGACATATGAAAAATGAGTGCCCTAATTTAAGAATTCTTCCTGCTAAAGAAAAGGGCAAGGCGAAACAAACTTTGAACTGGGGAAATAATAAAAGGCAAAAAATCTCCTGGACAGATCTGGTCTCTGAAGCATTAAACCAGGAGAGAGATAATGGTTAAGAGCCTTTCGGGTTTTTTTGTGTTGTGTTTATGTGTTTTTCTTTTTTTTTTGTGTGTTTTTTAGTTTTGTTTATTTTTTTTAAAATTTTTTTTCGTTGAAGTTTTTCTCTGATCAACACACACATTCACTTTTCTAAAAATGAGAAATCTACTTCCTATTTTTTTTTCTTTCTTAAAATCTTTGGTAAGTTGTGTTTGACTTCTCTAAAACAGCTAGAGGAAGGGAACTCATGATTTTGTTTCTCTTTCTCTCTTTTTAAAGAGGTTATTTTACTTTTGATTCAAAATCTTCATCATATTTTAAATTGAATTTTAAAAATGATTGTTTTTATCTCCCTACATTTTTTCTATCGCATAGGAATTTTTTGCAAGATTGTTGAATTCACCATGAAATTTTCTTAATCAAGTTATTCGTGTTGTCAATAATTTGAGTTTACTTTGATTTTGAAAATATAAGAAAGGAAGCATATTTTTTGAAAATAATTAAAAAAAAGTGGCCAATGATGCTAAATCAAAAGATGCGCAATGACGTCAAATTTAAAAAAAAATAATACACAAAGTGTATTAAAAATTAAAAGA
>NW_021430654.1:0-57872 GCF_001605985.2 Dendrobium catenatum
ATTCCCACACGACCTCTCTCCTAGTTGTCGAGATGTTATTGCTCCAAATCCAAATATCACTATAATAATGATGATGATGGTGGAGTAGTATCAGATCAATACACCCCCTGGAAGATGGAAATAAAGTGGCATATAAGACAAAATGTTATGCCATGGGAGCCACCTCTTGAACCCTGTATGGGACAAAATGTTATATGGCGGGAGTAACCACTTGAACTTGTAGGGGCTACCTCTATAATCCTGCCTGATGGATGATTATGGGATAAAGATACTGATGATAAGTGAGGGAGATTGTGAAACTCCTTAAGTAAAAAAGAAGCTAAAATTATAAACATCAAGGAGCCTTTTGGTGTAATTATTGAAATTTCATTACAAAACTCTACAGGTAAGCATGCACATTTTAGAAAATTCTTGGGATGGATAAACTTCTTGAAAGTTACACCAACAAGACAAAACTATAAGACTCTTAGGTCAAAGCGAAGAATATCTTGAAGGTTAAGAGTTTGAGATATTACATGAGAAACTATAGTCGGTGAGTGACACTGATCAAAGTAATCATAGTCAGGAGGCAATAGAGGTCAGAGGAACTATAGTCTATAAGTGATAGAGGTTAGAGGGACTGTAGTCAATGAGTAATGATGATCAGATGGATCATAATTAGTGAGTGCATGATGAAGGTCGAATGAAGGTTCAATGATGGTTACTAGATGGAGGCCTAATAGAGATGGTCAGACAGAGGTCCAATAGTGGTGGTTTGGTGGAGATGTTTTCTAGCGATGGTGCTGGGGTGAAACTTTAGGATACTTCAAGCCTCAAAGCTCTCTTACTCTCTAGCTTAGGGTTAAAACTCTAAAGGTCCCATCCCCTTAGCTTTAAGAGGTCCAAGACCCCTTTTATTTGGGAAGATGGGATTTATTTATAGATTTTGAGAGTGACATGCTCATAAATATGAAGAAAATTCACAGTAAATTTAGAGTGAACCATAGGACAATCAATATTGATTCCCTCGATCATGGATCATATGTTTAAATTTAAGTGTCTTAAATGATGTTAGAATTAAATGATTTTAGAGTTATTGGATTCAGCTAGTCGAGTTGCTCAATTTGACTATAAGCATGCCCCATTTTGAGATCAATTAGTTATCAAATTAATGCTTCCAAGCATCTAAATATACTTTTATCCCTTTATTTGGGCCCATTTGTTCTCGGATTGAACCAATTTTATTTTAAGTTTGCTAAAATTAGAGTTTGGATGGTCCTAATTTAATTTAGAAGTTTTCAATTGAAATATGCATCAAGATTTGCTCTAGATCAGGATGACTTTTGGAGACATATCAATATTATATATAATAAAAAATGACATATCTTCCCAAGAAAGAAAATATCATTTATTAGCATTCGTTTGAATATGATGATAATGATCATCTTTGATTTTGATTTTCCCAAAGACAAATTGATTAATTTTTAAATTGATCTTGGGCCTTTAAATCTCCAACGAATTTAAGCCTTAGTAGTTACATACATTGTAATTTTTTTTCAAATACTCTCGATTATAATAATGATAGAAATTTTATTTTTGAGATTAAAATAAGTGATATCAATAGATTTATATTGGAATTTCAAATGGAATTGGATTAAATTTTGAACACTTTTTTTTTTGGAGGCCAATGAAGGAATGGTTAGAGGTGCCTTGGGATTCTAAAATAATTCAAAAATACCCATATCTATCCTTTGTGTTTGGCTTTATATTTTTTGTTTAGAGAAAATTTTAATTTGAGTTGGCAATTTATTAGAATGTTGGGATTATATTCCCAAAATTGGGGACTTATGATTTATCGGTTTGCTTTGGATCTTAAGTCTATTTTTGGCACCAAATTATAGTGTCCTGAATCTAGCTAATGACATGCAAATCTGAACTTATCTCAGCCTAGATTTGTCAGCCAACTAACCACCTAACGCTTCAAAATCATAAGTCTGATCTTTATAAAAGATAGGTAAAGCTATTATTTATGTTTTAAGGAGTTAGGGCTGACATCTAAGGAATGTCCTAATTGGTGCCTTTACTTATGCAAAGTGATTATGTTTGAATGCAATAAATTTTTTATTAATTTAATTCATTTATAATGCAATACATATTGATTAACCTTGTATGCATAAATAATATTAAGCAATTTAAAAAAATTTCTTAGAAAGTAGATTTTCCTTAAAAATTGCATAACATCCCCTAGACAAAGCTACACTCTTATAGGCCATGTGGTTTTCCACAACCTGTAGGCAAGGAGGTACCTAATAAGAAAGAGAAGTCATAGTATATATGCATGAAATCATAGGCGTGCTCGAGCTTACTTCGTAGAATCATTTATCTTTCTATGTTGGCCTAAAATTTTTGTTTATTTATGAGTAGAAAAAGTTGATCCTTAAAGCACCCAATTGCATCCTGACTAAAATTAAATTAGCATACAAGAAAGAAACCTAATAAGGTTTATGAAACTTTAAATACACAAAGTAAACATAGCAATCAAATCATATAATCAAAATATATCAAGTAAATGTAAAAGTCCATGTAGCAAATAACCTATAGTCTGTAGAAATTGAAAGTAGCTAATTACCACTAATAAAAACCTTGATTTTAATCTTAAAGAGGACACACATAATTTTAAAATGAGTTATTTTTTAAGCCTTCATTTCTTTATCTTCCTCTCATCTATGAGCTCCGTAGATTCATTAGGTCCAAGTGTCTAAATGGAAAGAACTCCTCCCCAAAGGGGTGTTTCTTTCGTCTTTGGATTTTTTAATTATTCTAATTTAAATCCCCAAATGGAAGGAACTCTCCCTTAAGGGATGTCTCATTTTATTTTGATTTTAAGTTGGATAGCTATTATCCTATTTTAAATTAACTTTTACAACTCAATAATTTAAAATACATATTAAAATTTTAAAAGACTCTAGATAACCTGCATGTTATCCTAAGCAATTTATATAAAATCATCCAAAGATTTTAAACATGTGTATAAATAATTTGCTCACATTTGAGCATAATCACACTTGACCATTCTCTTATAATATTTAGGGGTTTTAGTAATTTTTAGCACCTACAAAAAATTCATTAGTTTAATTTTGATTTAGCCCCCATTTTTTATAACCCTACATGAGCATGACCACCTACAAAAAACTATGTTATCATCCAGATCATCCTAAGTTAAGAAAATCTAGTGCCCATCAATCCAGATCCTAGATATCATAATAAAAATCTATATATCAATATGTTACAACATAGTTTTCATTAGTATATTTTCATATCATGTGTTTTTTATTATTCTACAATATTATTGTATTGACTACTGTTTCTCCTAACATATATTGGAAATATTGATTTTGTTGTTTGTGTGTACTAATGTTTCAAGAAAATTATACTCCAGATAGTTAAAGTTAGCATCATACATACGCCTTTCATAGTCTGAAATAGATACGTACATGTTCGTCCCGATGAACTTTTCAAGAGATTTTTTAAATTACCAATTCACCCCCCTCTTGGTTAGCATTGAGACAATTGTGTTAGGTCTAACAACCTATACTGACTATCAAGTAGTATCAGAGCCTACTTTAAAAATTATAGTTTAGATAACTTTTTGAAAATGATTATATCTACTTTTGAAAATCGTAACACACATAAAGGGTATTCAATCACTAGACCTCCATTATTTGATAACATCCCTATCAATTTTTGGAAAACACGTATGTATACTTTCTTCAATCGCTTGACTATCACATGTGGATTTTAGTACAGGAAGGATACACTAGACTAACTAGACTTATAGATGACATTAGAACTAAAAAACCCATTTTCTAACTAGATTATAGAAGAATGTAACTTAGCTTAGTTAAATGATAAATGTTTTAATATTTTTTTCTATGCACTTAAATCTGAAGACTATATATGTGTCTCTACCAATAAAAATAGAAAAGAAATTTGGGATAAACTTTATATCATATATGAAGGGACTAATGAGTTGAAATAATCTAGATTGAACTTTTTGGTGCATAATTATGAATTATTTTGCATGAAAACAAATGAATCAATCACTAACATGTACATACATTTCACACAAATAGTCATCTCCTTGTATGCTTTAGGTAGGAAACTAACAAATGCTAAGAAAGTAAATAAAATACTTTGTTATTTACCTACTGCTTATGGTGCAAAAAATAACTGATATTATAGAGTCTAAAGATTTAAATATTTATTTTATTGATAATCCTTTTGGATCACTAATTAATTACGAGTAAGGAGTGACTAAAAAATAGATTGATACATATGAGAAGTAAAAGAAGAAGAACATAGCATTGAAAGTGGATGACTCGGAGAGTAATTAGTCTCAGCCTAAGGATGAAGATGATATTGCCTTAATGACAAGGCAATTCAGGAGTTTTCTAAAAAGAAAGCAAAGGAGACATAAACAATGGAATAAATATAAGTTTCATAAAAAATGCTAAGGCTTCTAAAGATATTATTTGCTATGAATGCAGGAAGCCTAGACATATCAAATCAGATTGCCTGAATCTTAAAGCCAATTCTAACGAGGAGAAGGTGAAGAAGAAAACAAATGTGAGAAAGGGCAAGAGAAAATTATAGAGAGCATTCTAGACGGACTCAACTTCGAATTTCTCATAAATAGAAGCTGAGGAGGAAGTCACCAACCTGTGTTTGATGGCCGACAAGCTTGATCAATCAGATTAAGAAGAGGTATGTGACTTAACCTATGAAGAGTTATTTGATGTTTCTTAAAAAAAATTACACTATATATTAAAAAACTAAAAAAGAAGCATGCTAGGTTAAATTTAGATTTTTTGGAATTACAAAAAGAGCATGAAATCTTTAGGAAAGGTCAATCACTGATTGATAGAAACTATATAAAATTATTGGATGAGTTTGATAAATTGAACAAACAACATGAACTATTGAAATCATCCTACACTGAATTTGAAATATATTTAAAATATTTATGGATGAATTGGATGGTAGAGGGAATTATTTTAAAGTTGATAATATTATATTAGAAATTTCAAACTTATTTTTTAAAGCTCAATTGAAAGCACTTAAGAAAAATAGGATTCCACCCACACCTGAATAATTTTTCAATCCCGAAAAGAAACAAAAAATTTAAAAACCTAGAAAAAGATAGTTTTACTCATATAGATTAAAAAATCCTTTTTATGGAGTTAAATATTTTTTCTTGTGAAATGATTGGTCATATATCTAGTACTTGCATTATTCATAATAAACATATCTTGTGTGGAGTCCAAAGATGCATAAAACAAAATATATCAAGCATACATCTATATTAATTTTACCAAGAGGAGAACCCAAACTTGTTTAGATTCCCAAGACTAACGTTTGATTATTTTATAGAAATGCTCTTATACAAGACCTTGTGAGAGTATTTGGTACCTAGACAGTGGATGCTCGAAGTATATGACTTGAGACACAACATAATTCTTATCACTATAAGCCAGGAATGGAAGCAAGGTTACACTAGAAGACAATACCACTAGAAAAGAGATTAGCATAGGTATGATTGGAAACTTGAATAATTTTTTTATTGAGAATATTTTACTTGTAGAAGGCTTAAAGCATAATTTATTAAGTATTAGTCAACTAAATGATAAGGGTTATTATGTAAACTTTTTTCCACTAGCAAGATCTACGTCCACTCCCTGAAGACCCCTTGTTCAGGTATTACACTATTACCAAAGTGACTCTCCTTTTGCCCCTATAATAAGTAGGAGAAGCCTTTGCAATTTTCTTCTCTTCCACCAATCCCCGGTGCGGTAGAGTACCGTCGTTATTTCACACCCTCCAAGTGTTGGTAGAGTACCGTCATCCTTTCACACTCTCCAAGTGTCAATAGAGTCTATCATCCTTTCACACCCTCCAAGTATCGGCAGAGAACCGGATCTTCTCAGAAGATCTTTTCTTAAGCAACTACAAAGAAGAAAGGAAGAGAATTGATACAAAAATAAAAGAGATTTTCACGTTTGAGTAACATTGTGAATCCCTCACACTCCACTTGCAAGAACTCTCTCTCAAATAACCCTTTCACTTGCTCTTTAAGAAATCATGAAGACAAGATATGTCCAAATTAGTTTCTAAGGACTTTTTATATGAAAGACACAAAAAATTGTTTAGAAAATTGAAAATTTCAACTTTGAGTGTCCACGATCATAAAGTACGATCGACAATCATCCCAAACAAACAGTTCAAAATTTACTCGTACGATCCTATTTGAAATGTTTTAGTACAAGAATATTGTATAGTACAAATAGTTATAAAAAAATTCTTATTTGTTTGGACAAAAAGATACTATACAATTTTATACTATGGATATTATTTGTACAAACTCCAGATCATCCCGTACGAATAGTTCAAAAATATACCTATTCATATGGATGAAAATGTTAGCATCATTTTCATAATCTGGACGTCGTTTGTATAACCTCCAGATCATCTCTGATAAATAATTCAAAAAATTTACATGTTCGTACTGACAAAAATGTTCACATCATTTTCATACTCTGGATGCCTTCTGTATGAAGCCAACTTCATGTAGTACAAACATTGTTTAAATTTTTTTTCATCCATGCTTTGATTAACTTCTTGTTGGAGGAAATAACTGAACATATTGTCTTGCACGAATTGAAATCGTACAGTATGATTAGTTTAAAAAAATTTAAGTTTTTAACACTCCCCTAATGTGTGTGTGTGTAAGGTTACCCAATTACAATCATACTCTCTTAGACTCAATAAAAGTGTAAAATACATACTCTATTTATATTGACCATAATCTAGTATAACTTCAAGTCTTCAATAGTCTGGTATATAATTTCCTTGAAATGTTAGTACACAGAAATAATAAAAGTAATATATCCAATATATGTTAGGAGAAATAGTAATCAAAATAATAATATTTAGAATCATAAAAAACACACATGATATGAAAACTAAGTTGTAATAATCTCTCCCTTTTTTATGATGGCAAAATAATTATTATTTGAGTTAATATTTAAACCTTAAATTTCTCCTTATCTCTCCATAAAAGAAATGAATGATCATATGTAAATCTAGGAAATCCAATGAAGATAAAAAAATGCTAAACCTAAAAAAAACACCAAATAAAAATAATTCGAACAAAAATTCGTATGAACACAAGACTCACAAACATAAGACATACAATTACAAACATAAAACACAAACACAAACGAACACAATTCAAATAACAAACATCAAGCAATCAAACAATCGTTATTACTCTGCCTTTTGATAATAACAAAAAGAGTAGTAGAACTTGAAATGAAAGATGTCAAAAGATAAATTAAAATAATTGACCTAGAAAATGGTTGTAAACAGGCCAATTGTAATTATAATATTAATTCCATAATACTAAAAAGAAAAAATTCAAAATTTTAAATCAAAGAACAACTAAGATAAGAAAAGTTAATCAAGATCATGATTCATGCTAGACAAAGTAAATTAAGATGATTATTGCAAAAATCATGAAATGAAGATTAGTTAACTTCAAATTTAATATAGAATATAATTGCTAATTAGATTGAATTGAATTAGAGATTAAATGATAGTGGTAAGAACATAATAAAAAAATTTAATTGGTGATATTGCGCATCTTTTCAAATATTTGTGACACACTTTATGCATCTTTTCTATTTGGTCTAATTTTATGTTTCTTTTCACTTTACAAACTATTGCACAATTATTTTATTTTTGCAAACATTGTGCATTTTTTTATGTACTTTTTAGGTATTTCCAAAATCAGTAATCTAAATTCAAACTTCACTAATTATAAAAATAAGCATATTGAAAAAGAAATAAAAAATAATAAGACATCAATATTGCAATAATGATATTCTAGTTATGTTTACCTAAAAGAGCGTGAAATTGATCTCCTTATCTTGATCCAATTATAATTTAATTTAATTTTTTTAAATTAGATTTCATAATAAAATTAATTTGTTAAACAAAATAATTTATAACACATTTTAGATTAATTACAAAAGGTTTTTCATATAGGCATACTAATATTTCAAAAAGTGAGAAACAAACACAAGTTTCCAAACATGTCATTTTTCATTGATATCAAAAGGATCAAATATATTCAATACATGGATATCAACTGACAACACACCAAATAACAAACACATCATCATCACATAGAGAAACTTAACAACAAATAATAAACAACAAACACAACTAATATGAAAGAAAAAATATCATTACATCACTTGCGAAAGTCCGATAAAAATAATAACAAAGAAGTACATCTAGAACTTGAAGGGGCCCTGGTCTGAAGGAGGCTGGTTGAATACTAAAAAATAGCTATTCATCATAGCTACATTTGTATTTATCATGTCAAACTAACCACTGATCCAACCCATGTCCTCCCGCTATCTCGCATCCTGCTGATTTAAACGAGTCTCAATTTGATCAATGATTAAAGTGAGTCTCCAAATGATAAAAATGATGGACCATCTCTTGAAAGTAGTTTTAATCAGGTCCATGTGTGCTAGAGCTCCCCCTTCTCCTTCAATATCATCACTAAAACTCTAATATCTCCCAAATAGTGATCGAAAAGAAGCATCAGTAAAATAGATCGAAAGTTCAGTTGTAGGATCAGAATGAATCAGGTTATACTTCTTGTGAAGGATATAAGCAACAAGGTGTCCTAAGGCCACATTTGTTTTCCTCTTATAGTGTCGAAGACCAATCTTAGAAAGGTTGTATAAGTAATCCATAATGAGTTGGGCTTTATCAATGGGTTTTTCCAGTCATAATAAGATATGTGACAGTGGACAGGAGTAGAGTCATATTCATTTAATCACCAGATTTATGAATAACAGAAGTTCATAAAATATGATGGATGATCCGGATATTTTAGTTTAAGGTTCAGACTCGAGCTAAATGATTGACTTGGGAAACACCTCTAAGAACTTTGCTAATTTCAGACCAGTCAATATCAGATCTAGAGGTCATAGTGTGTGATTTAATACCTTGGGTTCTCAAGTGGAGGTAGTTGCCTGAATCCTCTTTGGTAATCTCTACGTGTTATTTTTAGATAAAAGAATTTATCATAGAGTGATCCTCACCGACTCTCATGTTAGCCATGAAATAATGGTTTCTTTGTAAATGCATAGATAAGAGTCAGAATGAAGGATAATTGAGTGGAGGCAAACATAGGCATTACATAAAAATGAAGTTCATCTTGGATTAGCAGTCAAGATGGGGTGATCTTCATATCAATGAACCTAAAATATACATCTTCATACTTCTTAGACAAGAAGTTAAATTCAACAGCACTAGAAGATGAAGATCCTTTAGAACCTTAAGAACGTTTATTGAAATTGGCCATTTCATAGACAAGGGCTCTAGAGAGTTTTGAAAGGAATTTGAATGTGAATGAAAATAATTTCAAAACCCTTCTATATAAGGAAAAATGACAAATCGTACTGTACAAAATTTTCTTTGTATGTCTGATTGTGAAATCGTACGAGATGAAAATGTTTTCGTACGTATGAATGAAAATTGCCAAAGATGAAATGGCTTTTCATAAAACGTTATTTCTGAGGTGTCTTTTTGTACAGGCTTTATGACCACTCCATTGTATAGATAAACATGTGTTCATTCGAGATGATTAGAAAATTTAAGATCATTTTAAAGATGGTTAGATTCATCCCGTACAGAATCTGAAATGTGGATTGTACAAACCAAGATGATTTCGTATGTATGATTGGCAATAAATAAATGAACCTAACTGATAAAACCATCCCCACTCGTACAGATGAACCCATACAAATCATACCATATGATAATGTCATCATACAGTATAAAACCTTTTAAAAAATTGAGGTTTCACGTGCTCAACTCCCAAAATTATCATGTATACACTACGTAATTTATATATGATGAAAAAATATTAGTACATTACAAAAAGAACACTTAGAGAATAATACATGAAAATCAGAAAAACTTCTTAAAATAAATCATTTCAATAAATGACATGCTTCTAGACTAAAAACACACAAAATAAAACTAAAACAAAATGAATACACACAAATAAATAAAAATAAACAAATAGAAATAAAAAACTAAATAGACACACACATTAAAAAAAACATATCAAATTTATAGAAAATTTTATCTAAGCATTAAGATCAATCACACCTAACCTCATTCTTAAGGTTCTAAATGTGTTAAAGGTAAGTAGTTTGTAAAAATATATACAAGTTGATTTTCTATAGAAATATGATTCAATTTATTCTCTCCTTTGGCTACATGATCTCTAATGAAGTGATGATTTATGTTTATATGTTTGGTTCTTGAATGTTGGATAAGATTCTTTGAAATACAAATGTCACTAGTATTATCATAAAAAAATAGAATTATGTCTATTAAAAATCCTAAATCAATCAACTTTTATTTCAACCAAAGTACTTGTGTCACATAACTTTCTAAGGCAATGTATTCAGCTTCAGTGGTATATAGGATTACATAATTCTATTTCTTACTGGACCAAGAAACTAAGGAATTTTCTATCAATTAGCAATTCTAGAGTACTTAGGATACTAAATCTCTAAGTTTTGAAAAATCCTTTTTTATGCTATCAAATGTGATTCTATCAGATCAAATTGAAATCTAGCACATAAATAAATATGAAATATTATATCGAGTTTGCTAGCAGTCAAATAAACCAATGATTCAATTATACCTCTAAATTTCTTTTGATCAATAGATTTTCCCTTTGGATTTTTATCCAACTAAACTGAGAAACTCATTTATGTAGTTACTAGTTTATCATTGTCCCTTTCAAATTTCTTGAGGATGTCCTTAATATACTTTGACTGACTAAAAAAAGTTCCCTCCTCATTTTGCTTAATGCTAAAACTAAGAAAATAACTCAGATCTCTTATTAAACTCATCTCAAATTTACTACTTATTATTTTTTAGAAATCATCATAAATATTTTTATTTGTAGATCCAAAAATGATATCATTAATATATACCTAAATAATGAGTATGTCATCTCCTAATTTCTTCAAAAAGAGAGTTGTATCCTCACTTTCTTTTAAAAATGATCTATATAATAAGAAAGTGCTTAACATCTCATACCAAGCCCTAGGTGTCTGTTT
Organism: Dendrobium catenatum; assembly: GCF_001605985.2. Taxonomy (NCBI): domain Eukaryota; kingdom Viridiplantae; phylum Streptophyta; class Magnoliopsida; order Asparagales; family Orchidaceae; genus Dendrobium; species Dendrobium catenatum. Next base: position 11,196 of record NW_021430654.1, read on the forward strand.
TAATCCATGCAATGCCTTTTTCAATTTAAACACATTATTAGAGAATTTAAAATTTTTCAAAACATGAAGGTTACTTAACATAAACATCTTCTCATATCACCCCATTCAGAAAGGTACTATTAATATCTATCTGATACAATTTAAGTCCTTTAAAATAGACAAAGGCTAATAAAATCCTAATTGCTTTAAGTCTTACTACAAGGGCAAAGTCTCTTCAAAATCAATGCATTCAATTTGATTATACCCCTTAGCCACCAATCTAGCCTTATTTCTAATCACAACTCTTGAATCAATCATTTTATTTTTGAACACCCACTTAGTTCAACTATACTTTGATCCTTTGACCTTTCAATCAATTCCCAAACATCATTCCTTTCAAATTAATACAACTCTTCTTGCAGGCCAAACTCCAAAATTCATTCAAAAGTACTTGATTAATATTTGTTGGTTCAATCATTGATATAAAGGCAGAATAGTTTACTTCTTTGCTAAGTCCATGCCTAATCCTAACACCCTCACTTGGTTCAACTAATATCAATTCTTTAGGATGATTTTTAGAAAATTTCAATTCTTTAGGCAAAGGATTTTCCATTTCCATGTTTTCTTCCAAATCAATCTTTTCTATTTTTGGGGAGTTATTTTCAATATGATCCTCTTCCAAATTTTGTTCTTCTATAATTCCAGATTCATCAAACATAATATGTATGGTTTCCTCAACTACCAAAGTTCTTTTGTTAAATACTATATATAATTTTCTAACACTATAGTATCCAAGAAAAATCCCTTCATCAAATTTTGGATCAAATTTTTCTAAAAGAGATTTTCTATTATTATGAATAAATACCTTACATCCAAAAACTTGCAAATGTAACAAATTTGGCATTCTACCCTTAAGAAGCTCATATGGTGTTTTATTCAATTTTGATCTAATGTTCACCCTATTTAGAATATAACAATTTGTATTCACCACTTCAGCCCAAAAATATTTAGGAAGTAAATATTCTGCCAACATGGCTCTAGTGGCTTCAATTAATATTTTGTTCTTTCTTTCAACTACTCTATTCTATTTATGGGTCCTAGGTGCTGAAAAATTATGATCAATTCATTTCTTTTTATAAAATTCTTCAAATTTTTTATTTTTAAATTCACCTTTATGATCACTTTTAATATATAAGATTTCACACTCTAAATTTCTCTAATTTAAGTCAAAAAGATTCTAAATTTCTCAAATGACTCACTCTTATGAAATAAAATTTTGACCCAAGTGAATCTAAAAAATCTTAAACAATAACAAATCTATATACCTTACCTCATAGACTTACAGTGCTAATGGGTCCAAAAAGATCCATATGAATAATCTTAAATGATTTGCTAGTTGTAAGATCCTTAATGGAATGAAAGGAAGACTTCACTTGTTTTCCTAGTTGACATGCATTACAGAGGTGATCCTTAGTAAAGTCTAATTTTGGTATACCTCTAACAAGTTCTTTTTGGATAATTTTTCTAAGGTTTTTCATGCTAGCGTGACAACGTCTCATATGCCATAATTATGATTCATTAGAAATTATTTTCAAACAAAAAATGTTAAGAGATTTAATATAATTTAAATCTAGCATATACATATTATTTACCCTTATTCCATGTAGTACATCATTTCCATTTTGACTTAAAATGTAGTTAGTGGAAAAAAAATTTAACACTCTAATCCTTATCACATAGCTGACTAATACTCAAAAGATTATACTTTAAGCCTTTTACAAGTAAAACATTCTCAATGAAAAAATGTTCAAGTTTCCAATCATACATATGCCTACCACTTTCCTAGTGGTATTATCTTCACTTTAACCTTGCCTCCATTCCTGGCTTCCAACGATATGAATTATGTAGTCTCCAGTCATATGCTTTGAACATCCGCTATCTAGGTACCAAATGCTCTCACAAGGTCTTGTATGAGAGTGTTTCTACAAAATGATCAAATGTTAGTCTTAGGAACCCAAACAAGTTGTAATTCTTCTCTTAGCAAAATTAAACTAGATGCATGTATGATATAACTTATTTTATACATCTTTGGTCTTCGCATTAAATATATTTTTTTATGAATGATGTAAGTGTGGGATATATGCCCAATCATGCCACAAGATAAACATTTAACTCCATGAAAAGAATTTTTCAATTTATTTGTGTAAACTTGTCTTTACCTAGGTTTTATGATTTTTGTCTTTTTGTCGGGATTAAATAATTGTTCATGTGTAGGTGTCAATTCTCTTCCTAGTTTGCACTTTCTAACACAACATTATCAACTTTTAAGTAGTGCTTTATACTATAAGATTCATCCATAAAAGTTTTAAAATCTTTTTGAAGTTTAGTGTGAAATGATTTTAATAACTCATGCTGTTTATTCAATTCATCGTATTCATCTAATAATTTCATGTGGTTGCTATCAATTAGTGCGTGATCTTTCCTAAGAATTTAATGCTCTTTTTGTAATTCAATAAAATCTAAATTTAACATATCATGCATCTTTTTAAGTTTTCTATATACCATATGAATTTTTTTATAAGCTTAAACTAACTCATCATAGGTTAAGTCACATACCTCTTCTTGATCTAACTCATCAAGCTTATCGGTGATCAAGTACAAAATTATGACTTCTTCCTCTATCTCTATTTTTGAAGAGTTCGAAGCAAAGTTCTGCTAAATAGCTCTCTGAAATCTTTTATTGCCCTTCCTCTCATTTGTTTTATCCTTCACTTTTTTCTTGCTATGAGTGGCTTTAAGATTAGGGCAGTCCGATTTGATATGTCTAGGTTTCCTACATTCATAGCAAATAACATCGTTAGAAACCTTAACATTTTTATGGAACTTACCTTTACTTTACTGTTGGCGTATCCTTTGCTTCCTCTTTAGAAAACTTATAAATTGTTTTGTTATCAAGGCAATATCATTCTCATCCTTAGGTTGTGACTGATCACTCTCCGTGGTCATCCACTTTCAACGCTATGTTATTCTCCTTTCACTTCTCACCTGCATCAATTTGTCTTTGAGTCACTCCTTGCCTATAAGCAATTAATGATCCAATAAGATTGTCAATAAATACATATTTAAATCTTTAGACACTGTAATAGTAATTATTTTAACATCATAAGTAGTAGGCAAATAACAAAGAATTTTATTCACTTTTTCTGCATTCATTAATTCCCTACCTAAAGCATGTAAGGAAGTGACTATTTGAGTGAAATGTGTGTACATGTCAGAAATAAATTCATTTGGTTTCATGCGAAATAGCTCATAATCATACAACAAAATAATTAATCTAGATTCTTTTACTTCGTTAGTCCCTTCATATATGATACAAAGTCTATCCCAAAATTCTTTTCCACTTTTACAAGTAGAAACATACATGCAGTCTTTAGATTTAAGAGCACAGAAAAACTATTCAAATATTTTAAATTTAACTATACTAAGTCTCATTCTTTTACAGTCAAGTTAGCAAAGGGTAATTCAGTTCTAATGTCATCTACAAGTCTAGTTGGCCTAGTGTATCCATCCTGAACTAAAATCCACAATCGATAGCCAAATGATTAAAGAATAGTAGATATTAATGTCTTCCAAAAATTGAAAGGGATGTTATCAAATAATAAGGGTCTTATGATCGAATACCCTTCAGGTGTGTTACAGTTTCCAAAATTAGCCATAATCATTTTTTAAAAAGTAATCTAAACTTTTAATTTTAAAGTATGCTCTGATACCACTTGAAAAGTCTGTATAAGTTATTAGACCTATGTAATTATCCCAAGGCTAACAAAGAGGGGGAGGGGTGAATTGGTAATTTAAAAAATCTCTCTTTAATAAAAAACCATTTTTATAAAATTCATAATTTGAGTTTCTTTTAAAAAATTATACTTTTCAACCACAATAAGAAATTGTTGAAAATAAAATTTATAAATGTAAAAAAAAAAAAATACATTAATTTATAGTGGTTCAGTCTAATAAGACCTACGTCCAATTCTTGAAGACTCCCTCTTCAGATGTTGCACTATTACCAAAGTAACTCTCCTTTTGCCCTAAAGTAAGGAGGAGAAGCCTTTACAATTTTCCTCTCTTCCACTAATCCCTGATGCGACAGAGTACGGTCATCCTTTCATACCCTCCAAGTGTTGGTAGAGTACTGTCATCCTTTCATACTCTCTTAGTATTGATAAAGTACCGTCATCCCTTCAAGAGTTGGCAGAAAATTGGATCTTCTCAGAATATTTTCTTTCGAGCAACTAGAAAAAAATAAAGGAAGAGAATTGACACAAAAATAAAAGAGATTCTTACCTTTGAGTAACCTTATGAAACAAGTTTGGCTTGCGATAGGCTATGCGTTGTCAATACAATTCTACTAAATTTTTTAAAACCAAGAGGTAACTTTCTTTTTTTTTGAATTTCGCTGTTGATTCGGATCGAGTCGCCTTGTTGAAGATGGTGGTTCCTGACCGCCGGTAGCAACTTGCCGGCGGTAATCCTCCGACTGATCTCAATCGTAATGTTCCTCTTAAAAATGATGATAAAAGATCCGTAAAGAATTGCAATGTTTCGTTGGATCAAGAACCGTTCAGGGTTTCATCCAATTTGGTGATCAGAGAAGGCTATAGACCTCCGATGAGATTAGAACCAATTGTTGAAGGGAAGGGCAAAGGAATTCTCATTGATCAAATTAAGGAAGGGAAGACCATTCCGAGCTCTCTTGTTGTTACTGAAGAGGAGATGTCGTCTGTTGGTGTTCTAGAAGATAATCAAGGTATGGAGATGAATGATCAAGAGAAACAGGATCAGGTCTGTATGAATCTTACGAAGGCGACTGATCAAGATACAGAAAATTTGGAAGAAGCTTTGAAAAGGAATGGTGATTCTGTACCAGTTAACAAATTGAACTCAGCATGGCAGAAAATGCAACATATCAAATTAAATTTTGATAGCCGTTCTACATGTTTTTCTGAAGATGGAATTGCAGTAAAGCTCAATAATGACAAAGAAGTTGCCAATTCTCAGATTTTAAAGAAGTCTCTGGTTGTCAAGGTACTGGATCAAATATTCCGTTCTCTGTCTGTAGTCAGGAACTAAGAAGACAATGGGGGTAAGCTTGGTAGCTTTCATATTACCACATTGGGTTGTAATTGGATGTTATGTTCATTTACCACCATGGAATCAATGGAAAAAGTCTTAAGCGGAGGTCCCTGGTACATAGGGAATCATATCATAGGTATGGATAGATGGTCATCTTCATTCTCTATTGATTCGCTTAAGGAGCTCTCTTCTCCAGTCTGGATTAGGTTCCCGGGATTACCATTAAGCTGCTGGGATGAAGAAAATATTCCCATGATTGCTTCCATGATTTGAACTCCAATGATGCTTGATGGAAACTCTTTCAAATGGGGCAAAAGAGAAAACGCTCGCTGCTGTGTTAGAATTGATCTAGAAAAGAAACTTCCTAGGGGAGTTTGGATTGAAGGAATTCATGGTAGAACTTTTCAAAGTGTTGAATATGAGAAACTTAATTCTCTCTGTTATTGTTGTGGTAAAGTTGGACACAGTAAAGATGTATGTCCTGATGCTGTTGTTGATTAGGTCAGGGAAAAACTGGTACTAGAGCGAGTGGAACTTTTGAAACGAACAGAAGATGTAAATGTAGATGGATTAAAGGAAAAAGCTGAAGAGTATGGACCTTGGATCCATGTTAAATTCAGAGATAGAAGAGTCATAAATACTAAGAGAGGTGGTGGAGCTAGTAATTTCAATAAACAAAGCTTTAGACCGGTGGATTCAAATAAGCAAAATCAAAAAGTGGAGCAGCTGATTAAAACTACAGAGATAGAAGGAGAACTGAATAAAAATACGGGAGAAATTATGAATGCTGAAAGTATTCATTTACAGGATATACCAATTGGGGTGAATAAATTCCAAGCTTTGGAAGGAGATATGGAGGAAGGGGAATTAAATGAAAAAGAAAATTCAAGGATACTGGAGAAGACAGAACATCTGAATCAATTTGGCAACAAAGTTCAACTGGAAGTTGATGTTCCAGCTGCTGAGCATGATCTTAAAGATCAAATGACTTCATTTTCAAATTCTGGTAAAGTGAAACTAGCCAAGGAATTGAAATCATGGGGACCTATGGAAGCTGATACAAAAAAAGAGGAGAGGTACTAAGTTGAACAGTAAAATAATGGGGGATTATTCCCCTATTATGACTTAATGGCCTCACTTATTTTTTGGAATTATATGGGGGCAAGAAAGAAGGAGACCTCCCTATATCTTAGAGAGATTGTGAAAGACAATAAAGGTTTTTTCATTGGTTTAACTGAAACAAAAATTTCATCGCTTGATGGAAATGACATTAATCAGATTATGGGTAACGATTGGGATTATTTTCATCACCCAGCCATTGGAGTCTCGGGTGGAATTCTTGTGATGTGGAAGAAGGATACATCTTCCTTTGAAGTCCTGAATCACTCCTCACAATTGATTATGGGAACTCTTAGTGTTAACAACATGGGTAAATGGAACATTGCTACGGTCTATGGAAGTAATGATGCTTTTAATCGTAAGTCCCTTTGGCAGCAGCTTGAAGAATGTATGATTGGAGATGATCCATGAATTATTGGAGGAGATTTCAATTGCATCCTCTCTAAGGAGGACAAGAGAGGTGGAAAGAGGTTCCACCTCTCTAATGGTACTAAAGATATGAAGATGTTCTTAATGAACAATGATTTTCATGATATTGGATATGTGGGTCCAAACTATACATGGTGCAATAATAAAGAGGGAAATTCCAGAATTTGGGAGAGACTTGATAGATGTTTGTTAAATTATATAGCTCTTCATAGCATCCCAATGGCTAAGGTACGACACTTGCCTAGAGTTGCTTCGGATCATGCACCTATTGCCATCAGTTTGGTGGAAACCCAAAAGCAGAATTTTGTTGTTTTAAGGTTTGAAGATACTTGGAAATCCTACCCGGCCACTTGGAACATCATTTCAAAAGCTTGGAAGAAGATGGATTTTGGCACTAGTGCTGAAATCCTTCAAAGGAAGCTAAGGAGATCTCTAAAATCTCTTTACTATTGGAATAAGAACAAATGCAAAGAGCTTAATTCCTTGAATGAAGAAATGAAGAAGGATATCTTACAACTTCAGATTGAAGAAACCAGAAATGGAGGGTTAATGACTGATAATTTGAAATCCTTGAGGAGTAAAGTCCACGAACTCAATGTGACTTTAAAAAGACTTGCTACTTGGTGGAACCAAAGGGCTAAGGTCAGATGGCAACAAGATGGAGATATAAATTCTAGATTTTTTTCACCAATACGCTTCGGCTAAAAGGAATGGAAATAGAATTTGGCAAATCAAAGATAAGCAAGGGACTATTGTTGATGATATGGAGCAAATTGAAACTGTTTTTCACGGTTTTTTTCAGGACAAGTGGACAGCTAGGGGGTGCAACTTGACGGGATGGCCTCATTGCCCAGAAAATTTGAGAATATCAAAGGAAAATGCCAAGCTGCTTAATGAGGAATTCACAAAAGAAGAATTGATCAATGTGGTCTTCAAACAAGGTAACAATAAATCACCTGGACTTGATGGTATTACTAATTCCTTTTTCAAGTTTTATTGGAAGATTGTGGGAGATGATACTTGGAAAGCCATTGAGGAATTTTTTAAAACTGGTATCATGCATAATGAATGGAAGGATACACTTCTTGTTCTCATTCCTAAAGTTAAAAATCCTATTATTCCATCCAAATTTAGGCCTATAAGTTTATGTCAAACTACTTACAAACTAGTGGCTTCAATGATTGTTAATAGAATGAAGAATTTTATTGGCAATTGTATCACTGAAGAACAAGCTGCTTTCCTTCATGGTAGATCAATGTCCGATCATGTTCTTCTTGCTCATGAGGTGTTCCATAAGATGAAAATTTCTAAGAGGAAAAAAGGTTTTATGGTGGTGAAACTTGATATGGAACAAGCTTATGATAGCATGTGTTGGGATACTTTATTTCAAGTGTTAAATATGTTTGGCTTTCCTATGAAGTTAACTATGCTGATTATGGAATGTATTAGAAATGCTAGATTTGCTTTCATTTTGAATGGTAAAAATTCCAAGTGGATTATTGCTGAGAATGGATTTAGGCAAGGTTGCCCTCTATCACCATTCTTGTATGTCATTTGTTCTCAGCTCCTTTCCTTGGCTATTGCACAAAGGGGTCAAGATTTGGGAATTCAGGTGTCCTGCAGAGCGCACAAGATCAGCCATTTGTTGTTTGCTGATGACGTGCTATTATTCTCTAAAGCTACCAAGAAACTCGCTGTCAAGATGAACAAAATTGTGAGGGATTTTTGCTCTTGGACTGGACTACGTATTAATATTTCCAAGTCTCAAATTCTGTTCAGCAAAAGGATAAATAGAATGAATAGAATTCATGTTATGAAGATTTTGAAGTTTAAATTGGTGTAGGAATTTCAATACCTTGGAATCAAGCTTATGTTGAGAAGACCTCTGAAAGCTGATTTCAAATTTCTGTTGGATTCAGTTTTAACAAAACTGAATACTTGGGGTAGTAAATGCTTATCTCTTGTGGGAAAATGACTCTTGCTAAGTCATCTCTTCTAACTTTACCAAACTTTATTTCGACCCATTCTTTGGTTCCTAAGAAGATCTTGTATGAAATTGATAAATGTTGTAGGAATTTCATTTGGCATAAAAGAGATGGGAAGAAGGGTATGCACTTCATTGCTTGGAAGACCTTATGTAAATCAAAAGCTCAAGGTGGTTTGAACTTTCACTCAGCGGTTAGTAGATCTGGTCCTCTCAAAGCTAGAATAACTTAGAGGCTGATCCAAAATCAGAATTCATTACTACATCATGTTATGAATGATAAATATGGTGATAGTTGGTGGCAAGGGAGTTGTGGTGTGGGCAAATCAATTGCTTGGAAGATCTTGAATGAGGGAGCTGAATACTTAAAACCTATATTGAGGTGGAGAGTGGTCAATGGGAGGAAAATTGATGTGTTAACGGATGTTTGGTTATTAGACAGATGCTTAAATGATTGGCCTATCACAGCAGATTGTGGAAATCTGGATGGCATTAAGCTGTGCCAATTCATAACAGAGAATGGACTCTGGGATAGGGAGAAATTGCAATGGTATTTTACTGATGAAATTATCAGTATAATATTACAAATTCCAATTGACACAAGAGCTACGGAAGACTACAAGGAAGATATTTGTTTTCTATCAGGGAAAACTATTACAGTCCGTGCATTTGAGAACTACAACAAGAACACCATTTGTAATGAAGATAATGGCTTTTATAACTGGATGAAAAAGCTAAAACTATCTGCCCGAGTACAGCTTTTTTGGTGGAGATTGAGCAAAGCAGCTATACCTACTAATGAGTTTTTGAAATTCAGAAAACTCACAACTGAAGATCGGTGTGTTAGAGGCTGTCTTGAGATTAAAAATCTGGAACATATCTCAGTTTGCTGCTAGGAATTGCAGAAAATTTTAAAACAGATTCAAAAATGGGGAATTTACATTCCTGTTTTTAACACTTTGAAGGAGTGTTTGGTTGAGCTGAAAATCATTTCTACAATTAATCTAAACTTAGCTGGGATCTATTGCAATGCGGTTTTTTATAATTGGAAAAATATGAATGTTGTTAAACATGGGAAATCTGTTGTTCCCATAGCTGTTACTATAGCCGAAGTTCTCTTCTCAGCTATTACAACCGCTAATCCTCTCATTCATAGCTGAGGTGCTAATCTCCCTAGGGAGTTTCAAACTTTTTGGCACCCTCCACCGTTTGATTGGATCAAGGTTAATGTGGATGCTTCTCTTATTACTTCTTATAGCGCTGGAATTGGAGGCTGCTTTAGATACTATAAAGGGAGGTTATTGCTTGCTTTTGGTGAAAAAAGAACACATTGGGACATAGCTAGCCTTGAGCTGGATACTGTTATGACACAAAAAAAACTGATACAACCGTGGATGCTTGAGAGTAAAGGAATCATAATTGAAGGGGATAACATCAATGTTATCAAATTTATTCAACATTCGTTGAACAAGGCTAAATGGCAAAATAATAATGGGACGGAGGAGGATTTTCTCTTCTTAACGGACTTCAATAAGGTAATTCTTGAACATGTGCATAGGAATTATAATAATGTAGCCGACTTATGTGCTACTTTGGCTAGAGATAACAATTTTTACTTTGATAGTTCTTCTTTTGCTAACATTCCTCCTTTACTTTGTTCTTTGTTGAAGAAGGAGTGTGGGCATTATCTTTAGTTTGTATCTTGTATTTGATTTCCTTTTAATCCAATTTGCACTCTTCAAAAAAAAAAAAAAAAAAAGGTAACCTTATGAATCCCTCACACTCCACTTGTAAGAACTCTCTCTTAAACACTCTCCCAAATTACTCTTTCACTTACTCTCTAAGAAATCATAAATATAAGATACATCCAAGTCAGTTTCTAAGGACTTTTTATATAAAAGACATGAAAAACTATCCAGAAAACTAAAAATTTCAAATTTAAGCATCCACGATCTTACAGTACGATCAACAATCAACCCAGACGAACAATTCAAAATTTGCTTGTATGATCCTGTATGAAATATTTTCCTACAAGCATATCATACAATATAAATAGTTACTAAAAATTTTGAATTCATCTAGATGAAAAGATATTCTATAATTTCATACTATGAACATTGTTTGTATGAACTCCAGATCGTCCCAAATGAACAGTTAAAAAATTTACCTATTCGTATAGATAAAAATGTTTGCATCATTTTTATACTCTGAACATTGTATGTATAAACTCTAGATCATCCCTAAAAAAAGTTTAAAAAATTACCTATTCATATGGACGAAAATATTCGCATCATTTTCATATTCTAAATGTCGTCCACGTGAAGCCAACTTCATATAGTATGATTGGTACTTAAAAATTTTTTTCGTCCATGCTTTGATTAACTACTTGCTAGAGAAAATAACCGAACAAATTATCCCGTATGAATTGAAATCATGTAATACGATTAGTTTTAATAAAATATAAGTTTTTAATGAAAATAAGAGATGATTTGCCAAGAGGGGGGTGAATTAGATATTTTAAAATCTTTTTTAATGAAAAGAAATATCTTTTTATAACTTGATGCAGAAGCGAATTAAATTTGCAATAAAAATATAAATAATCAATTTCATTCACATAGTTAATCGCAATGAAAATAAATACTAAAATAATAAAAGAAAGAGCATACAAGATTTATAGTAGTTCGGTCAAAACTTGACATACGTCCACTCCCCGGAGGCACCATCTGAGTATTACAATAACATTTTAGTGACTCTCCTTTAACTCCCATAGCTAGGTGGAGAAGCCCTTACAAAATCAGTTCCACCTTCCCCAGTGCAGAGGAGGAGTTAGGTCCTTTGACACCAAAGAGATCTTCTTCTTCCAAAAACTTACTCAAGACGAACCTTAAATCTGATGGTACTGAGGTGCAAGCTTGCCGGAGGAACCATGTGAAATCCCTTCCACACTCCCTTGAAATCCCCTCTAAGGATCTTCTCCCTCTCTCAAACTCCACCATTTCCTCTCTCTCTTTCAAGTTCTCTCTTCAAGTTTTCTCTAGAAAAATGAAGCTTTAATGACTGCCAAAGTCTCTTACAATGTCTTATGATAATACTTAAATAAAGGGCTTAAAAAAACCCTAATAAATTAATTTAGCCGTCAAAGATAATACAGTACAATTTGAGGACCGTCCAATAGGATGTGCAGAATTTGACCTGTTAGTACTATACGATCACCAATTAATACTATATGAACAGTTCAATTTGCTTGTTCATACTATATGATGTTCAGTTAGTACTATACGATAAAAATGCAGTATGATCACCAGTTAGCACTGTATGAACAATTCAATTTGCCTGTTCGTAAAATACGATGTCTAGTTAGTACTATACGAACAATTTAATAAAAATGCAGTTTGGATAGGATGAAGCATTTGACGGCCAAAAATGTCTATATTCATCATACAATACGATCCAGTTCATACAGTTTGGTCAAAATATCAAAATTAAACTATTTTGATTGACTAATCATAAGATTAAATTAGTCAATATTTTAAACATCATACTGTACGATCATGTTCATATAGTACGATTAGAACAACTTTTCAAATTCAAAATTTTGCCTAATTTATTGGACGGCGGGCTTTCTAATTATAATAGATCATCCAGTACAATATGGTAATTGTACTGTATGATTAGTTATATTTTAAAAATATTTTTTTTAGGAAACTAAAATATTTTAATTAATTTTTGTTACACCAGATCATATAGTATGATGTATAAAAAAATTAAAATATTGAAAATCATTTTTTGCTCCCCCTGTGTATATGTTCGATCACCATTCTAATATATATATTTTTAAGACTTGACTCAAGAAATGAAAATTATAGACTCATTTAATATAAGGAATTCTACATAATCTTGAGTCTTGAATCATCAAAGAATGGTACATGGTTTACCTGAAATATTAGTCAACACGCAAACAAATATACACTATAAATATTAAGAGAAATAAAAGATTAATAAATATTATTTTTTATCATCAAAATCATAAACTCAGAAGTCCGAGTTGCAACATTTAACACTCCCTCAATGTGTGTGTGTACAATTATCTAATTACAACCACACTCTCTTAGACTAAATAAAAGTTTAAAATACATACTCCATTTATAATAAACCCTTATCTAATATGACTTGAAAATTTCAACAATATGGTGTATGATTTATTTAAAATGTTAGTATACATAAACAATTAAAGTAATATATCCCATATATATTAGAAGAAACAGTAATCAAAATAATAATATTTAGAATCATCAAAAATACACATGATATGAAAACATAGTTATGAAAACTAAGTTCCAACACTAGCTATATAATAAGCCAAAATGGAATTAATGTTTTTAATGGAATTAGGGTAAATAATATGTATATTCTTGATTTGAATTGTATTAAATCTCCTAATACTTTTTGTCTAAAAACAATTTTTAATGAATCATGGTTATGGTATAGAAGACTTTGTCATGCCAGCATGAAAAATCTTAGGAAAATTACCCAAAAAGAAATTGTTAGAGGAATATAAAAACTAGACTTTATAAAGGATCACCTGTGTTATGTATGTTAACTAAGAAAATAGGTGAAGTCCTCCTTTTATTCTATAAAGGTCTTAGAACCAACAAACCATTGGAAATTTTTCACATTAATCTATTTGGACCAGTTATCACTGTAAGTTTAGGAGCTAAAGTTTTTGAATTTATGATTGTGATGATTATTTTAGATTCACTTGGGTTAAATTTTTATTTCATAAAAGTGAATTATTTGAGGAATTTAGAAATTTTTGCACTTGGATTCAGAGAAAACTAGGAGATAAGATTTTATTAATTTAAAGTAATTATAGAGGTGAATTTGAAGATAAAAAATTTGAAAACTTTTGTAAAGAGAAAGGAATTTATCATATTTTTTTAGTATCTAGGATCCCTCAGCAGAATGGGATAGCGATAAAAAGAACACAATATTAATTGAAGCCGCTAAGCAATATTGGCAGAATATTCTCTTCTAAAATATTTTTGGGCTGAAGCGGTTAGTACAGCTTGTTATATTCTAAATAAGGTGAACATTAGATCCAAATTGAATAAGAAATCCTATAAAGTTCTTATGGGGAGAACACCAAATTTGTCATATTTGCATGTTGTTGGATGTAAGGTATTCATTCATAATAATGGGAAAACTCTTTTAAGAAAATTTGATCCAAAATTTGATGAAAGAATTTTTCTTGGATACTCTAGTGTTAGAAAATCTTTAGAGTTTTTAACAAAAGAACTTTGGTAGATAAGGAGACCACATATATTGTGTTTAATGAATCTGGCATTTTGGAAGAGCTAAGATTGGAAGAGGATTATATTAAGAATAACTCTAAAGGAATTGAAAAGATTAATTAGGAAGAAAATATGAAAAAAGAAAACCCTTTGCCTAAAGAATGAAAATTTTCTAAGAATCACCATAAGGAATTGATTTTAGGTGAACCTAGTAAGGGTTTTAGGACTAGGAGTGGACTTAGCAAAGAGGTAAACCATTCTACCTTTATATCGATGATTGAACCCATAAATATAAATCAAGCATTTTTAGATAAATTTTGGATTTTATCCATGTAAGAAGAGTTGATTTAATATGTAAGAAATGATATTTGAGAATTGAATGAAAGGTCGAAGGATCAAAGTAATCTTGGAACTAAGTGGATTTTCAAAAATAAAATGAATGATTTAGGAGTTGTGATAAAAAATAAGGTAAGATTGGTGGCTAAGAGGTATAATCAAATAGAAGGGATTAATTTTGAAGAGAATTTTACACCTGTAGCAAGAATTAAAGCAATTAGGGTTTTGTTAGTCTTTGCTTATTTTAAAGGTTTTAAATTGTTTCAAATGAATATCAAGAGTGCCTTTTTGAATGGAATGATATAAGAGGATGTTTATGTTGAGCAACCTCCAAGTTTTTAAAATTTTAAATTCCCCAATTATGTGTTTAAATTAAAAAAGGCATTATATAGACTGAAACATGCACCTAGGGCTTGATATGAGAGGTTAAGTACTTTCCTATTTTTGAGATCTTTTGTGAAAGAATGTGTGGACACCACTCTCTTTTTGAAGAAAATAGGAGATGATATACTCATTATTCAAATATATATTGATAACATCATATTTTAATTTATAAATAAAAATTTTTGTGATAATTTTTCAAAAATAGTGAGAAGTGAATTTGAGATGAGTTTAATGGGTGATTTGAGTTATTTTATTGGTTTTAGTATAAAGAAAAATGAGGAAGAAACTTTTCTTAATCAGTCGAAGTATATTAAGGACATCCTTAAAAAATATAAAATAGATAATGCTAAATCAGTGGCTACACTATGAGTTCCTTAGTTTAATTAGATAAGGACCATAAAGGTAAATCTGTTGATTAAAAGAAATTTTGAAGTATAATTAGATCATTACTTTACTTGACTGCTAGCAGACCAAATATAATGCACAATATTTGTTTGTTTGCTAGATTTCAATCAAATTCAAAAGAATCACTTTTGACAGTAATAAAAGGAATTCAGAGATATCTTTTAGGAACTCAAAACTTAGGGATTTGGTATCCTAAGCACAACTCTTCATTTGAAATTGTTTAATATTCTAATTCAGATTTTGTAGGATGTAGGGTTGATTGGAAAAGTACATTTAGAACTTATTAATTCATAAGAAACTCTTTAGTTTCTTAGTCTAGTAGAAAATAAAATTTAGTAGCCCTATCTACTATTGAAGAATAATACATTGCCTATGGTAGTTATATTGCACAAGTTCTCTGGTTTAAATAATAATTGATTAATTTAAGATTTTCATTTAGCACAATTCTAATTTTTTGTAATAATACTAGTGTCATATGCATTTTAAAGAATAATATTCAATATTCTAGAACTAAGCATATAGACATAAGACATCACTTTATTATAGATCAAGTAGCTAAGAGAGATATTGAATTGAATCACATTACTATAGAAATTCAACTTGTAGATTTTTTCACAAAATCACTGGCCATTGACACTTTTAACACCTTAAGAACCAGGTTAGGTGTGATATATCTTAATGCTTAAATTAAAAATTATGTAAACTTGATGTGTTGTATATATGTCTTTTTAATTTGTCTCTATTTGTTTATTTTATTTGTTTTTATGTGTTTAGTTATGTATTTTTCATTTTTTTCCTATGAAGCATATCACTTGTTGAAAAATGATTGGTTTTGAGAAGATTTATCGATTTCATGCATCATTTTCTAAGTGTCTGTTCATACTGTATGAAATTTTTTCATCATGTATGATTTCTGTAGCATGTGCATGGTAAGTTTCGGAGTTGAGCACGTGAAACTTAGTTTTTCATAGGGTTCATATTGTACAATGGCATCATCATACTATACAATTTGTAAAATTTTATCTGTACGCATGGGGATGATTTACTAGTTAGAGTCAGTTATTTATTACGGATCGTACATATGAAATTGTATTTTGTCTGTATGATCCAATTGTCAGTTTCTATGGGGGATGAGCCTAACCAACTTTAAAACAATCTTAAATATTATAATCATCCTTGACAAACACATATTCTTTTGTATGATAGTTTTGTCAAAAAGCCTTTACAAAGGTCGTCTCAGAAATGACGTTTTACGAAAAGCCATTTCATTTTTAGCCATTTCCATTCGTATGTATGAACATAGTTTTGTCCTGTATGATTTTAAAATTGTACATATGATTCAGGTTTTGTATTGTACGATAGGTCATTTTCCTTAAAATAGAAGTATATTTGAAATCATTTTCATTCACTTTCTTATCCATTTCAAATCCGTTTAGAGCCCTCATCTTAGGAATGGCTAGTTCTAGCAAGTGACCCCATCTTTCCAAGGGTTCCTCTTCTAGAAGCGGTGGGGATGATACCTTCCTATCTAAGGAAAATGAGGAAGCCTATTTTTGGTATTCTACTACCAAAATAACTCCTAGACTTCTCATTCAGGGTGATCTTCATTTTTTTGTCATGCCCTTGTTGGCTTCGACTCAACTCTCTTTCATTCTTACTCTCATTTATGCCTACCACAAAGAAACTTTCTAATACTTCTTGGCCGATATGAGAGTTAATGAGGACCACTCTAGGATTACTTCTTATGTTTAGAAACAACGAGTTGAAATTACCAAGGAAGATTTAGGTAACTTTCTTCATTTGAGAACCTAAGGGATTCGAGCCCACACCTTCACCTCAAGAGACGATTTTGATTGGACTGAAATTAATAAAATTTTTAGAGGTGTATCCCAAGTGTGTAATTTGTCTAGGGTTTACACTCTACATTAAAATGCTTAGGTCATCCAGTATATTTTGAGAACTTCAATTATCCTTAAAGCAGGCGATCACAAAAATATGACTCCACTTTTATCCATAGTCACATATTTGATTATGATTGAAAAACCCTTTGATGAAGCCCAACTCATCATGGACTACTTTTATAATCTTTCTGAAATTGGGCTTCCACATCATAAGAGGAAGAAAAACATGGCTTTAGGATATTTTGTTGCCTATATCCTAAAAAAGAAGTACAATCTGATCCATCCCGATCCTCCCATAGAACTTCCAATTTACTTCATAAATGCCTCTTTTTGGGCACTTTTTGGGCAAGATCAAAGTTCAGATAGTGATTATTCTGAGGAAGAAGGGGGAGCTCTTGCTCCAGCACCTGGACCCGATCGAAACTACTACCAGTAAATGGTCTAGCGCTTCGATTGATTGGAAACTCATTTTGATTAACGCTTTGATCAAATTAAGAATCACCTAAATCAGCAGGATGCGAGTTATCTGGAAGACATTAGTTAGATTTATGGTCAATTTGACATGGTCAACATGAAAGTAGCTATGATGAATAGCTAGTTTTCAATGTTTAATAAGCCTCCTCCAGATCAGGGCCCCTTTTATTTTTTGATGTACTTCATTGTTGTTCTTCCTTTTGAGTTTTTGTGCTTGTTGTACTGATATTTTTCTTCTATAAGTGTAGTGGTTTTATATATTATTTTGTATCTATGTGATGATGTTTGTTGATTATTGTTATGAGTGGTATAAATAAACTGTTTGTATGTGATCCTTTATTTCAATGCAATATGATATATTTTGTTGACATTTTTTAATTCTTAAATCTTGAAATGTCTGTGTTTTTAATGAGAAAAATCTTTTGAAATTGATCGTTGAAATGGGTTATAAATTACTAAGCTCTACAAATTAATTTTCTTACAAAATTTAATCTTTCAAAAATTTAAATTAAAATTATAATTGGATTTAAATAAGGAGATCAATTTCATGTTCTTTTAAACAAATATATCTAAGCTATAAATATTACAAGATTGATATTTTATTATTTTTTATTTCCTTTTCAATATGTTTAGTTTTGTTATTAGTATAATTTGAATTTAGATTACTCATATTGAAAAGACTCAAAAAGTAAAAAAAAAAAAGCATAATGTGTACAAAAATAGAAAAGATGAGTAATGATTCGCAAAGTGAAAAGAGATACAAAATTAGCCCAAATAGAATAGATGCATAAAGTGTGCCATAAATATTTAAAAAGATGTGCAATATCACCATTTTGAAAATTTTTATTTTGTCCTTTCTACTATTATTCAATCTCTAATCCAAATCTATCTAATTAACAATCATATACATTTTTGAATTTGAAGTTAACTAATCTTTATTTCATTATTTTTACAATAATCATTTTTATTTAATTTGTCTAGAATGATCAATTACTTTGAATGAATTTTCTTATTTGAGTTTTTCTTTGATTTAAAATTTTAAAATTTTTCTTTTTAGTATTATAAAATTAATATTGTATTTGTAATTGGTTTAAAATTCTTTTCTCCTTCAACTCTTTTGGTTTATCTTTTGACACTTTTCATTTCAAGATGTACTTCCCTTTTTGTTGTTATCAAAAAGGGGAGTCAGAATATTGTTTGATGATTAATGTATGTGTATAGTATGTTGTGTGCGTGTTTATGTATGTTTTGAGTGCATGTGTGAATGTTTGTTTGAATGTTCATCCGTGTTCGTATTTTTGTTTGAGTTCTTATTTTTGTTTGAATTGTTTTTGATTTTGTATCTTTTTTATTTTTAGGTTTATTTTTTTAATCTTTATGATAACCCCTTGTTATTTAGTTGGTGATTCATTTAGGTGAAGCTAAGGAGAAAAATTATTTTGAATGTTAACTCAAATAATAATTGTTTCACCATTATAAAAAATGGGGAGATTGTTGCAACTTAGTTTTCATAACTATCATTCATATCATGAGTTTTTTATGATTCCACAATATTATTAATTTGACTATTATTTTTCCTAACATATATTGGAAATATTATTTTTGTTGTTTATGTGTACTAACATTTCATGGTAATCATACTCTAGATAGTTGAAGACTTCAAGTCATATTAGATTAGGGTTTACTATTTTTGAAGTCCATACATTTTATATTTTTCTTGAGTCTGAGAGTGTGTGATTGTAACCGAATAACCATGCTCACACACACTAAAGGAGTGTAAAAATTTTGTAATTTTTTTAAAACTAATCGTAATATATGATTTTAGATAATACAGGACGATTTGGCCTCTGCTTTCCTATAGAAAGCAGTTAATCGAACAATGCTAGGAAAATTTTCTAAGTCTTGTTCGTACTGTATGAAGTTAACTTCATATGTACGCCTTTTAGAGTGCGAAATAGATACGCACAAGTTCATTCTGATGAACTTCTAATTTTTTTTTAACTATTCGTACTGTATGATCTTAGGTTCTTATAGACGACATCCATAGTATAAAATAGCTGCATATATTTTTGTCCATACGAACAGGTAAATTTTTTGAACTATTTGTACTATACATTCATAGGATCATACAGATGACTTCCAGACTATGAAATGGTTGAGTATATTTTCATACCAAATGAGACATGGTTTGATTAAAATAGATCGTATTGTATGATATGGATTTCATACAGTACAATATTCAGAGTACAAAATCTTTTCGTAATGAATCATAACAGATGAATATGTTCAATTTTGAACTGATCATACTATACAATTTTAGTTTGTATACAGGTAAATCTGAGTACAAAATTGGTTTGTATTGGATCATATGAGGAAATTTTGAATTGTTCGTATGTACTATCGTCAAACATACTGTATGATCGTGGATGGTCAAATTGAAAATTTTTTGTTATCTAGATGATTTTTCATATCTTTCATATATGAGGTCCTAAAAACAAACTGTGGACGAATGCTTCTTTGTGTTTTCTTTGATAGCAAGTGTGAGAGTGATTTGGGAGAGTGTTATAGAGATAGTTCTTACAAGTGGAGTGTGTAAAGGATTTACAAGGTTCCCCAAAGGTGTGAATCTCTTTATAAATGTGGAGAATCACTTTCTTACTTCTTTGAAGATGCTTGAGAGAAGATCTTTGAAGAAGTGATTCTCTACCGACACTTTAAGACTGTGAAAGTATGACAGTACTCCACCAATACTTAGAGGGTGTGAAAGGTTGATGGTTATCTGCCAACACTTTGAGAGTGTGAAAGGATGATGATACTCTGATGACACTTGGAGGGTGTAAAAGGATGATGGTGCTCTGCCACACAGGGGATTGGTGGAAGAGAGGGTAATTATAATTACTTCTCTGCCTTGCTGTGGGAGCAAAAGGAGAGTCACTTTTGTAATAGTGCAATACTTGAAGAGGGAGTCTTCAGGGACTGGACGTAGGTCTAGTTGGACCAAACCACTATAAATTTCTATATTTTTATTTTTTCTCTTTTTTATTTTTTTTGCTTATTTTAATTATTTAAGGTTGAAAAGTTTTTATTTTGTTAAAAATTTTAATTATGCAAAAAGTTTTAAATGGTTTTCTACAAAAAAATTTCAAGAAATTTTTTAAATTACCAATTCACCCCCTCTTGGTTAGCATTGAGACAATTGCATTAGGTCTAATGACCTATACGGACTATCACAATATGCATCACTTCAATCAATTCATTATAACAAACATGCATTGAAATCTATGAAAAATCTTGACCCACAAGTAGTAGAGAAAGAAAGAACATCAGCCTTGCCTAAAACTAGAAGTAGTTAATCTAACAAACTATCTAAAGTGTGTGTAATAGATTGTGTAGCTTGGATGTGTCCTATGCTGGATATTTGTTAAAGTTTTTTAGTGGGATTTATTTGTTTTGGGTCAAAGGGGTTATAATTCAAGTTAAAGTATTAGGGAATTAATGTTCATTTTATGATGAATTTCAATTATTGAGTGATTACTAGTTTTGTGTATACGAGGACCATAAAATTTATTTCACCTTCCTTGGGGTAAAGTTATAACCTTGTAGGACTAGGTTACTTAAAATTAATTAATATTATTTAATTGATTTAAATAGAGGGTTAATTATTTTTAAATTTAATTAGTTACTGATTTGACTAATTAGATTAATAATTTTTTTCTTTGCCATCTATCAGTTTGTGGCATTGTTATAACAGACTTGAGGAACCAGGCCTCCTTATGACACGTAGCCCCATAACTCGAGGCAGTCCATCCTAAAAACCTGATTGATGTAATTACATTAATGATTTAATTTTGGTTAACAAATTAATGAATAGTTTATTTTATAGTTTTATACTCCATTGAATCCTTTCGTGGCATTGCCATAACGAACTCGAGAAATCATGCCTCCTTAGAATATGTAGCCCCATATCTCAAGATATTCCATCCTAAAAACTTCATTAATGGAGTGTTTGTTATGTATTTTTGGGTTAGTTATCTGATTGTATTAATTATATTGATGTTTCGCTAGAATTTTAGTCATTTGTTTAATGTTCAAATTTTATGAATTATTTTAATTCATTAAAAGAAGGGTCCAATTTTTTACTTTTAATCTAGATTTAGTTCTTGAGTTTTATTATTTTTTATAAGTATTAGATCATAAGATGAGTAAAATAACACTAAGGTTGTTGAATTTGATTTTTTTTGGAATTAGTTAAAATTTTCAAAGTTTTATTGTGTTTTTGAATTATGGTTGACCAAAGAGTTAACTTTTAATTTTTTTAGAGATTTTTAGAAGTTAGATACTTTTTATAAATATTGGTCCCTGAAGGGATGACCTATAGGCGTTCTTTTAAAAGTTTAAAATTTATTAGCTTTTTTAATATTTTTTAATTATTATTTTTAATTAATTAGTAATTTTCCTTAATTATTAAATTGAGATTAAGTTTGAAGTCTAATGAATGGGTTTTTAATTTTCTTGGATAGAGGTTTTAATTATGAACAATTTGGTATATTATTTATAATTTTTGGATTTAATTTGGATTTATTATATTTTTTGGAAGTTTTAGACCCCTCAAAAGGGCTGATTTTTTATTTGATTAATTTTCTAACCTTATGACCTCAAAATTTGGTGAAATTAAAACCTAATGTTCATAATGTCACTTAATATGATGTTATAGAGTTTTAGCCCTATTGGGTGAGTGAGTAATTCCTTAGAATTTTTCTAAGTCATCCAGGCAATGTCTTTAATTCCTAGGTGTCACTAGTATTCAAATGGGTCAAAATTTTATTTTATCTAACCCTCACACACATGCAAATATACTATAGAAAAATAATAAGAAAATTATAAATATTTGAATAGTTATGAATTTCCAAAGTTATGGGTATAAAATGTACACATAACTTTGAAAATTCAAATAACAAAAATCCAGAGCAAACTAAGTCTCAAAAAATTATGGAAGGTAAACAACATGCTCAAATATCTACCATCCAAAGCTGAGCTCATTTTGACCACAAGATTATGAGAAAATTAAGAAAATAGATTTTCAAACAATACTACTTTACTCAAAATCTAGTGGACAAAAATTCTTGAAATTATTTTTAAAAACAACTAGAGATCAAAAGCTTTGCAATGAGCTAAATAACACTCAATTTGGTAGAGATTTGGAATATTTGAAGTTTTGGGCATTAAAATTAAAATTTTAATTCATTTTTAAAAAAATTATGGCAATGACAAGTGACGCGTTCATGGATGGACACATGGCATATGTGTAATAATTCGATGATGTGTGCAGGACATGTGGCACATTGTGGCTCATCCACTTTCCACTTCATCATGTGATATATGCCATATGATCCATAGGGATCAGATTGCCGGCTAGGATCATGCCACATCATCCAATCCAAATCATGCATGGGATTTGGTCCGATGGTTCATTCTTCTGACATGCTCTGTGCTATCTGATCGTAATACACGCACGATCAGACGATCCAGTTCACAAAATTTTTTGCAGTACATAAATGAACTAAAACATGAAATGCCCATAAGTTTTGATTCGATCATCCAAATTTAATGTGATTTGAAATGTAAATACCCTAATCTTGTTATACTTGGAGTTTCAAGGCTCCATTGAATTGGGATTTGGGTGAAGTTAATGTTTGATCATAAAATATAAAATGAGGATAACTTTGTAACATGTGGGTGGATTTTTAAGATCTTGGGCTTGTTAAAAAGCTAGATAGATCTTCTTCAACTTTATAGAAGACCTCTAGATTGGGTTGTGGCTGGATTGAAAGTTATATTCAAAACACCACTTTCTCTCTCTAACTCCCTCTCTTTTCACCAAAATGATGTTTGGAGGATGGGATTTATTCGAGAAATTATTGGAGGAGGTATAGAGGTTGATAGAGAAGCTGTGGGAGAAGTTTTGAGAGCTGGAGGCTACTGAGAAAATATTTTGGAGTGAATGTGGTTTTTTGGATGGTTTAGGCTACTTGAACCCTAGTTTTTACAATGAAGGGTCTAGATTAACCTGGGTATTGCTTGGATGGTTGCCATGTGTCACAAAGTGCATGAGAACAAAGGAGGAGGTTATTCCTTGAGTGAGACCTCTCTTGGTTCATGGGATGGGATCACACCCTTTTTCCCTATTAGGCTTAACTATGGCTTAAGCATGGGTTTAAGGGGCTGCATTAGGGCCTCATTAGGAGGGGAATGGGTTGATCTATGGCATATTAGACTAGGTTTGTTAAAGGGTTATGATTGCCAAGATGGCTTGGTGGTTTGATCATAATTTGACTCATTTCTATGGCATTGAGATGGTATATTGATTTTTTGACTTATCAACCAATTAATGGTGATTAGGATGGTGATTTGGAAGGTTATGCATACAATAGAAAACCACCTCAATGAGTTTGGAGTGAAGGCTTGGAAGATTGGATGGTAATTTGGTTTCATGCATGAGTTGACCCCTTTCAATGGTTGACTAAGTTAAATCAATGTAGATTTGACTTAGAGAAATATTGGACATATTTGGGATGTCCAATTGAAAGATTTTGGGTGATTAATTTGGTTTGAAATTGATTGGAGCATTGAATTTGACCTTGGTTGGGTGTATGGTTGATTTGATCATCTATGATTGGCTTGAACAAAATGTTCAAAATAGGGGTTTGGGTTGGGCCCAAAAAATTTCAAATGGCATTTTAGACTCAATGGTGGTTGTCCTATGTAATGGCAAGGTCTCCTTGCATGAATGCATGCTTGGGATATTAAGGAGCATTTTGGTTAACCATGGTTGACTTGGTTAACATGGTCAAACAAAAACTTGCATTTAGGTTCAATGTAATCCTAATGATGTCTAGGATGCATTTGAAGAGGTTCCATTGCTTGGTGTGCATTGGACATGTTGATGTTTGGAGGAAACTTCAATTTTGCCCTTAATAGGCATTTTGGTCATTTGGAGCGCTAGCAATTCTGGGTCAACCAAGGTCCATTAAAGTATAATTTTCTATTCAACATGTAATAAAAGGGATAATAGACATGCTCAAAGGTTTTGCGGAAGGTTTCAAGGTCAAATTTCATACGATGCAAGGTCTAGTGGCATAAGCTGTAAATATTTGAAGGTCTTGTAACGTTCAGATTTCAATTGAGTGTTTGGAGTTAAAGTTCTCTGATTGGCCTCAAATTTGGAGGGTTTTCCCTAGGGATATGCATAATAAATTTGCAATTTATATATATTGAATTGGGGGACATTTGATTTAATTTTGTGGTGATTGAAAATAATCCAAAAAGGGTCATAGGATATTGGACTTTAACCTTGAATTAGGGTTTAAAATTTTGATTTGAATGTGGTTTTTTATTTGATTGATTGAGTTTAGTTCACCTCATGACAAAAATGAGGTCAATTTAAACTTTAGCTACATGAATATAGAATGGTGCCTTACACCCTTCATTAATGTATTAAATACTCGCAAGGGAGAAGAACATTGTATTAAAGGTGACTTGCATCCATTTTTAATCCATGAAGTTTGTATTTACAAAGATGCTTCATACTATCTAACTAAAATGTAGTTGTCTTCTCCAAAAATCTCAAATTGACTGAAGAATAAGCAAAAGAAAAGAAAGAAAAAGAAGAGAAATAGAAAAGAAAAAAAAAAGACCAAATTATTATGATATCGAACATTATGTTCATGGGTCACCTAATACTCCCTCACAAAGCGGTGGTGTAATGGCTCAATGTTCTAAAGAAAGAAGTTAGTGATGGAAAAATAGATCAACAAAACAAAATGAAAAGCAAATGTAAAAAATAAACGCTTTCTTTTTATATGATAATCTTCTAGTGGTGAAGCAAGCCCCCTATGGCACCATCCTAATTTAAATATTAATCCAATCTTATATGGTTGGGTATAAATCCATGATAATGGCTTCCATTTCATATGATCATCTTCTAGTGGCGAAGCAAGCCCATCATGACATGCACCTAGTTTAAATCTAAATTTGATCCTTTATGATAGTGTATAAGTCAATAATAAAGGCTTCATTTTCATATGAACATGTGCTAGTGATGAAGCAAGCCCCTTGCGGCACCATCCTAGTTTAAATCTATATTTGATCCTCTATAATGAAATTACTTGATTGACAAGAGGGGGGTGAATTGTGAAAACTTTGTAGCAATAGTTAAAAACCTAATCAAGAGGAGATCCTCCCACAAATTCTTCTAGGGCCACAGGAGGAGCAAGATGCAGCAAGTTCGGAGCAACCGTGTGATCTCCCTCACACCTCTTCTCCCTCACAACGCTCACCTTCTCCTTCCTCTCTCAAACACTAAAGAACTTCTCAAGAGCTCTCTCCCTCGGAATCCCTCTCTAACCACGTTCTCCTCTCTAATTCACACCACCAAAATATGACAAGTTTTTCACCTAAAAAATGGGCTCCAAAATCCCTAAGATTTCCGTTACTATCATACAGTACGGTTTATTATCGTATAGTATGATATGTATAAACAGACTTCATCCTGGTACGAAGTGGTACGAACAGTTCAAAAACATTCGTACAATACGATTTTAAATCATACGGTATGATCCATAACAATTCTGTTCGTACAGGACGATAGTCGGGACTATCAAACATCGTCTCTGTTCATCGTATGGTACAATTTCCATCGTACAGTACGATGAGACAAAATCGAAGAGATCGTCCAGGACGATTATAATTCATCTATGTTCATCGTATGGTACGAATTTGTTCGTACCGTATGATGTTCAAACTTTAATTAAGCCCGAATTTCTTGCACTAATCACGGGTTAATTTAAGTAAGTATTTAAAGAAAATCGTACAGTATGAAAGTGTTCGTACAGTACGAGCGGAGAAAAATAACTTACTTAAGTTAAAACGGCTGCTAGGGTTTTGGATTTGAACATATCGTACAGTACGAATACATTCGTACGGTACAATATATTCACATAATCATCCTACAAAGCTCTGATCGTACGGTACGAAATAACATTGTATAGTATGATCTATAGAGAAAGAAAAACTCTAAAATTTTCATTTAAAAAAACTCTCCCCCTATGTGTGTGCATGGTTGCTCAGACTTTTATGCATTTTGTGGCCAGACTCAAGAAAATAAAAATAAAATAAATAACAAAATACATTGCAGACTCATACTCTTAATCTTCCCATTCATGAGTCTTCCTGTCGTCCTGAGTAGCTTTTGATTTTCCTGAAATGTTAGTACTTACGGAAAATAACAAATAAAATAATATTCAATGAATTAATGATTCAAACGACATTATTTGTCATCATCAAAATCTCAAACTCGGGGTCATGGGTTGTAACATATAATTGGGTATAAGTTTGGGATAAAGGATTATTCTTCTTATGATTATCTGTTAGTGATGGAGCAATCCCTTGATGGCACCATCCTAGTTTAAGTTTAAATTCGATCCTCTATGATTGTGTATAGGTCTATGATAAAGGTTTTAATGTCTTATGATCATCTACTAGTGGTGGAGTAAGCCCATCATGGCATCGTCCTAACTTAAATTTAAATTTGATTCTCTATGATTACGTATAAGTCTGTAAAAAAGGCTTACTCTTCATATGATCATCCGCTAGAGGTGGAGCAAGCCCCTCGTAGCACCTTCATTGTTTAAATCTAAATTTGATCATCTATAATTGGGTATAAGTCCATGATAAAGGCTTTAATTTTTAAATGATCATCCATTAGTGGTGAAGCAAGCCCCTTGGGGCACTATCCTGGTTTAAATCTAAATTCAATATGCTATGGTTGGGTATAAGTCTATGATAAAAAATTCCTGTTCATATGATCACACCATCCTAGTTTAAATCTAAATTCAATCCTCTATGGTTGGGTATAAGTATGTGATAAAGGTTTCCTTTCCTCAAGAGTATATGCTAGTGGTAGAGCAAACCCGTTGTGTTACCATCCTAGTTTAGATTTAAATTTGATCCTCTATATTTGGGTACAAGTCCATGATAAATATTTTCCTTTCATATAATCATCCATTAGGGGTGGAGCAAACTCTTCGTGGCACCATCTTAACTAAATCTTAAATCTAAACTTTTAAAGTTTAGATGTAAATCTCCTTGTATATTTTCCCTTTCTTCAAAAAAACCATCTAGTATGTTGGTATAGGTTTGATTCTCTAACCTATTACATTTTCTACCAACAAAATGAAAAATAACATTATTCTAATTACCCGAGGCAAAGTAATCTTCATCTTCAATGTCTCCACCTAATTTCTTCTATTTGTTGTACATCTTCTGAAGAAATTGGATCACGTTCTTATTGTCTCCCTCTATAATAACACCTTTAGCATTGTTTATACAATTATTCAAAACTTTCTTTAAAGAACTGAAAGTATAAAGCTCTACTTGTGCTAAGCCCATTGAACACCATTAAAGCCAAATGCAAGGACAAATATCCCTTTTTCATCCCTTACAATGCCTCCAATACTTGCTCCATAATTACTCTTCAGCAAAGCATCAATATTAATTTTGTACCACTCGGGTGGAGGGAGATGCCAGAAATCAAAAAACAGTCCATAGGACTTACCAGCAACCTAGTAATCCGAGAGAACCTTGCTTCGTTTATACAAACTTACAAAACTGATCACACTAGCAGCAATAATTGAATCACTATCCCGGTCAACTCGACCTATGTCCACTCCCCGGAGGTGCCCTCTGGGTATTGTACTAAACACAGTGAGTCTCCTTTTACTCCCACAACAAGACAGAGAAGCCCTTACAAAAACTCCTTTCCGCCGACCCCGGCGAGGTAGAGAACCTAACACCTTTTGCTTGCTCCTGAAGCAGGCAAAGAACCTAACTCCTTTTGCTTCCTCTTGAAGAAGGCAGAGAACCTTGATCGATTGTTAAAGAAGACCTCTCTTAACCCTCCAAGGACAAGAGACTCAAGTGGAAGAAGAAGAAGTGGAATAATGCTTGGACCCTTGTGAAACTCCCTCATAAGATCCCCCTCACAAAATCCTCTATCTCTCTCTCCCTCTCTCTCCCTCTCCTCCAGGCTTTCTCAAGTCAAGAAAACAACAAAAGATTTGCTTTAAGGTTGAACAAGAGATCTTAAATAGAAGATCTTCGAAATAACTCTTATTTTATACAAACCAACTTTATCGTCCAGGCCGATAGGGGTATCGGCCTGGCCGATCAGCATAAATTTTGCTCAATCAACCTGGTCGGTTTGGAATGATTAGAGTAATTTTGGTCACATCGTCTAGGCTGATGGTATATCATTCTGGACGACTAGTTTAAATCCGAGGAAAATTGTCCTAAACATCGCCTTGAATAGAAGCTGGCCGATGTTAATCGTCCACGCCATCATCCCGGTAGATTTTGCGATTAGCCCGACTGATATGATTATGCAATCGACCTTAATTTTTTTCCTTAATTACCAGATAAATTTAGGCATAATTGTGATACATCATCTAGGCTGATAGGATATTATCCTGGACGATGTCCTAAAATAAAGAATACCTAAATAGATCATGGAGGTTGATTCTTTCTGATTTAAGCCTATCATCCCGGCTGATACAATATCGTCAAGGCTGATCTGCTTAATGATGTCTGCCTTAACCATGATGCCCTGATTAGGGTTTCTATTTTTGAACCGATCGTCCAATAAATATCGGCCTGGCCAATATTACCAAAAATAGAAAAATCTAAGAAACAATCAAAAATTCTCCCAAGGTGTGTGTGCGTAAGGTTACTTATCATTAGGAGCCACATCTTTTACAATAGACTCAAGAAAAGGAAAAGTGTACAAAGTGACTTGGACTTAGTCTACCCAATCTTGAGCTAGTTCTAATTGCCGTCTGATCTTGTGGACCTGAAATGTTAGTAGGCAAGACAGTCGTAGAAAAATAAAAGTATTTGCTATCATCAAAATCATAATCCATGAAAACATATTTGCAATAATCTCCCCCTTTTTGATGATGGCAAACATACAACAAATAATTCTAAGTAGTTAAGAGAACAGAGTACTGGAAGTAGTGCAAACATAGAGAACACCAAATATTAGAACAGAATAGTACAAGTATAAACATACTACTCCCCCTTTTGACATCTCAAAAAGGAGGAGACAAATAAAAAACAATACATAAACTAAACAACAGAAGAAAAAATAGAAACTAATCAACAGAAAAGAATAAACAAACTAAAAGAAAACTAGTAAGAAGATGGGCCCTGATCATCTGAAGGAGGAGGTGGTGGTGGAGGCTGCTGAAAGTAGCTAGTCAGTGTAACAAACTGCGCACTAAACCAGGCTATGTCCTGGTCGTGCTGCTGCTGCTGGTAAGCAAAGTAGGCATCAAAATGGGCTAAGTCCTCCGCATGGTGCTGCTCATAGTGGGCTATGTCCACAACATGTTGCTACTTCTATGCAGCAACGTAAGTGTCGAATCGGGCCTCCCACTAATCAAAGGGCTCTACCAACTAGTCTAGCTGAGAGTGCTGGTAGAGCGGAACAGGTGCAGGAACAGGTGCAGGAGCAGGTGTAGGAGCCTCTTCTTCTCCTGCTTGAGCTTCTCCATCCCCTAGGTGGAGATGAGTACTGTGAAGAGTTTGAAAGGAAATGTTAGAGTAGAAAGCAGGTTGGAGGTCTGGTGGAACATGACATTGGAGGTTATACTTTGATTATAAGACATAAGAAATGATATGCCCTAGGGCTAGATTTGGTTTCCTCCTATGATCTGGATCTCGAATGGTAGTAAGATGGTCGATATAGCGAAAGATCAGGTCGATAGTATTGAATTCATGATTTGCTAAATTGTAAAAGGTGGTGTGTGAAAGAAGGGGAGTGATGTGAACACGATCACCAGCCTTAGGAATTATCGAAGTGCGAAGGATGTGCTGGATGGTCCTAGCATCCTTGAGTAAGGTGCGAGTCTCACCCATGTGAAAATTAGCATTAGAATTACAAAGAAAATGATTGGCTATAGCCCAATCAAAATCAGGATCAAAACACAGAGTGTGAAGTTTATCCTATATGGTGGAAAGCTGCAAAATCTCCGAACAATCTTGATATGTGATCTTGACAGGGCTTTGTTTCACATATTAGGCAATAGAGATAAAATCATAATTAATACGAAGACTTGCAAAGAACTCATAGAGCAATTCAAAATTGAATGGGAGAGCAAGAGTCAGAAGAAAGCACAAGGAGGTATGGGCAAATAAGTCTAGTACCGGATAAGAGAGAAAATTTGGATTAACTGCCCGGGAGACTGTAATTCCAGCCTCCTTGTAGCACTGGTAGGCGGCTTGATCATCTGCCTCAAGGAAATGAGGGTCCAGAGTGGCCCTCAAGAAACTTCTGGATGGGTAACGAGAGCGCTTTCCTCCAACCATTTTCATGAAATAGCAAGAAAATAGATATCAAGAAGCAAAGAGAAGAATTGGGTGTGAAGAAAAAGGCTGGAAGGGCTCAGTTTATAAAGAATCTGCCAGATCAGCCAGGCCGATCGCAGGATCGTCCAGGCTGATATGGTTTAATAATTACGTATAGGCTGATTGGTCAAAAAGGTGGTCCGATCGTCCTAGCAGATCAGATATTAGTTGGGATAATTAAACAAAGGCGATCGTCCCGAGGAGTCAAGCCGGACGCCCGTTGAAAAAGCATATCATCCGGGCCAATTTGATGGATCGTCTAGGACAATATATATTAATGGATCGTACTGGCCGAATTTAAAACATTTAAATCATGTGCCACGTGTATCAGTCAGGCCGAACAAGTGTATCATCCAGGCCGATTTTCCAAAAATAGATCATCCCATTCAATTTTAAAGATTTTAAACATAAATCCATGTGTATCATCCAGGATGAAGATGTGGATCAGTTAGGACGATTGTCCATAAAGAATATAACATCGTCCGGGCTGAAAATAGACCGGCCTTGATAATATAAATGATTGAAGCAGAAGATGATCTGATCGTCCAGGTCGATAATGGATCGTTTAGGATGATCAGAAGAGTAAATTGATCAGATCATCCTAGCTGATAGGGGTATCGGCTGGGACGATGTGAAAAAAAGTTGAGAATCAGAGGATAGATGGAGATGGTTATAGAAGGACCAAAAAATTAAAAAATAAAAATAAATAAAAAAAGAAGGAAAGGATAAGAACAAAAACAATTTTTTTTTGAGTTTTAGCAAGGCATGAATATGATAAATGCTCCAAGTAATTGAATTTTAAAGATTTGTAAGACCAATGAGTTAACAATGTCGAATTCTAAAAATGGTAGAATATCCGATGCTATTAACCCTAGCTCAGACTTCTTTCAGGGCAAAAATCATCTTTTAAAAATAAAGGACCTAACTCAGAATAAACTAATTGGGTAAGTAAGAAAGATCCGTTCAAAACTTGGTTCCAGAGAAAATATCTTATAAAATAATATACCAAAGTAATTTGTCTCAATCATGGATTTTGAAATCAAGCCTTTGAAAATATCAAGTAACCCATGAATTCTTTTAAAATTTTAAATGTTTGAAAGAGAAGTAAGCTTATTTTTGTGGGCTCATTTTATGCATCTTGTCAATTTGAATGGCGCACTTTACACATCTTTTGATTTTTGATACACTTTGTGTATATTTTTCAATTTGGTTTCATTGCGCATCTTTTTGACTTTGGCTTCATTGGCCCTTTCATTTTTTATTTTTTTATTTTTGCAAGCTAGATCCCTTTTCAAAAACTCTTAAATATTTTTAGTTATGAGTAGATCTTCCAGATATTAGAGAAGAAAAACTCACACTCTAATATAAGGAAGAATATACCACAAAGCAGACTTAGTAATCATATGAAAAATACAATGGCAAGATTTCAATTAACTTGAAAGATATATAAAAACTTTGAATATTATATATATAAGATAGATTATTATAGCAAGATAGAAAAGATCTTAATTTCAAATCCAGATAATAATTTGAGATAGACTTTTATTTAGAAAAGAAAATTATACCACTAAAAGAGGTTGGAGGGAGGGAAAACCATAAACGGTGTTTCTCCCTTTAACCGATTTAGAGATGTTAGATATTGGCTATAAATCTTCAAAAAATAAAAACTAGGAAAAATTATCATAAAGTAAGAAGAAAAGCAAAATAAAAACAACAATAAACATGAAAAGCTAACACAAAAATAAAAGAAAGACAATAATAATAATCAACAGAGTATGCAATCCAGAACTTATTAAGCAGCAAGTTTAAGAAATTATGAGCCGCGAGCCTCTGCTGTTCAAGCTCTCATGAGGTCTTTGGTGAGAGCACACCTACAAAAATCATCAACCGTCAGATTTAGGAACACAAACAGGTTTGGGTCCCTCCTTATGAAAAGAAGAATATAATACATTTATGTTATGCCGTGAAACATGCTGTTTTGGTCTCCAAACCCAATGTGTACTACGGTGAATAGTGCAAGTGTGTGCTATCTGTCCTAACATGCCACATGAAAAACATCTAAAACCAGGAAAAGGATTTCTTAATCGGTTTGGGTTATAATGCCTCTTCTTAGGTTTTGACTTTAAATCAGGTATTGATATATTCCAATTTCTCTCAAGTGTATTCAATTTTGCTTTAAACCTCAAGTTAGCATTTTCTAAATCAACATCCAAACAGTGCTTTTTTATGATCATATTCTTTAGTAGAAGCTTTAAAATCAGATTCAAGTGAGGTGTAGGAAGCTTTCAAAGAATCATGCTCAACAACAATTAATTTAGAATGTTTTTTGTTTAAATCATCAAATTCATCAAGTAGAGACATGTGATTGCTATCAATTTGGAGTTACTCAAAATTTCATGCTCTTTTTATAAATTCAAAAACTCCAATTTCAAACTAGCATGAATTTTCTTAAGTTTTCTATATGATGCATGAATTTTCTCACATATTTCAAGCAATTGGTTATAGGTTGGTTCACATACCTCTTCTTGGTCACTTTGACCATATGATCATCTGTCATTAAGCACAAGTTTATGATTGTTTCCTCTGCCTCAATCTCAGAGGAGTCAGATGCAGATTCCACCCAAAATGCCTTTTGGACTCCCTTCTTATCCTTCATGAGCTTAGGTTTCTCCTCAATATTTTGTTTGCTTGAGTGATCCTTAAGTATAGGGCAATCAGCTTTAACATGTCCTGGCTTCCTGAATTCAAAACAAATCACATCAGAGGAACCTTTAAAATTTTTGCTATCCTTACCTCTTTTCCAACTCTAATGATGCTTGTGGCTTTTCCTTAAAAAGTTTTTGAACTACCTAGTGATGAAGGCAACTTCATCGCTTTCAGACCTGGAAGAATTTGTATTTGTTTCATTGGTCTTCAGTGCTATAGTTTTCTCCTTCTTTTTCTCACATGTATCCAGATTTCTTTGATTCACTCCTTGCTCATAAGCAATGAGTGATCCAAGTAAGTTATAAATCGAATAAGTGTTCAAATCTTTGGATTCCGTAATTGCAGTGATTTTAGCATCAAAAGAGGAAGGCAAGCATCTTAAAATTTTATTCCCTTTTCATATTTAGTGAGTTCTCTTCCTAAGGCGTGCAAAGAAGTTACATTTTGAGTAAACCTTGTATACATTTTAGAAATTGATTCAGATGATTTCATACGAAAGAGTTCATAATCATGTAACAATATTTAATCAAGATTGCTTGAATTCTTTAGTTCCTTAATAAGTAATACAAAATTTATCCCAAATCTCTTTACCAGTAGTGCAAGTTAAAACATGCATGTGATCTTTAGATTTTAAAGCACATAAAAAATAGTTCAAACATTTTGCTTTAAGTTGTACTAAATCCCTATCATCGAGAGTCCATTCAGTAAAAGGAAATGAAACAATAATGCCATTAAGTTTATCAAATGGAGGTGTATAACCATCCTTAACAGGCATCCATATGCGATAGTCAATTGATTGTAAAAAACTAGACATGCGAGTTTTTCAAAATCAAATGGAATACTATCAAATAATGGTGGTCGGGTAATGGAATACCCTTCCGCAGTATTATGATTACCAAAATTAGCCATGGATCAAATTTTAAAAAGTTTTTAAACTTTAGTTTTATGAATCCCACTTTGATACCACTTGAAAGTTCGTCAGGGATGTTAAGCCCTTATGAACTAGCCCAAGGCTAACCAAGAGGGGGGGGGTGAATTGGTATTTTAAAAATAATTTAGATCAAAACACAATCACAAAACTCAAACTAAAATCACCATAATAAAAATCAAAGTACGAAAAAATAAATGCGAAAAGAAATAGTAAAAGTATACATAAATTTATAGTGGTTCGGTCAACTCGACATATGTCCACTCCCCAGAGGCGCCCTTCGGGTATTGCACTAAACACAGTGACTCTCCTTTTGCTCCCACAACAAGGCAGAGAAGCCCTCACAAAAACTCCTTTTTACCGACCCCAGCGAGTTAGAGAACCCAACTCCTTTTGCTTTCTCTTGAAGCAGGCAGAGAACCTAACTCTTTTTGCTTCCTCCTGAAGCAGAAAGAGAACCTTTATCGATTGCTGAAGAAGACCTCTCTCAACCCTCCAAGGATAAGAGACTCTAGTGGAATAAGAAGAAGTGGAATAATGCTTGGAGCAACCCTTGTGAAACTCCCTCACAAGCTCCCCCTCATAAAATCCTCTCTCTCTCCCTCTCTCTCCCTCTCCTCTAGGCTTTCTCAGGTCAAGATAGCAGTAAAAGATTTGCTTTAAGGTTGAACAAGAGATCTTAAATAGAAGAGCTTCAAAATAGCTCTTATTTTATACAAACAAACTTTATCGTCCAGGCCAATAGAGGTATCGGCCTGGCCGATCAGTATAAATTTTGCTAAATCAGCCCGATCGGTTTGGGATGATTAGAGTAATTTTGGTCACATCGTCTAGGCTAATGGTATATCATCCTGGATGATTAGTTTAAATCTGAGGAAAATCATCCTGAACATCGCTCTGAATAGAAGATGGACGATGTTAATCGTCCACGCCATCGTTCCGGCTGATCTTGCAATCGACCCGACCGATGTGATCGTGCAATCAGCCTTAATTGCTTTCCTTAATTACCAGATTAATTTAGGCATAATTTTGCTGCATCATCCAGGATGATAGAATATCATCCTGGATGGTGTCCTAAAATAAAGAATACCTAAATAGATCATTGTGGTTGATTCTTTCTGATTTGAGCCTATCATCCTGGCCGATATAATATCATTCAGGCCGATCTGCTTAATGATGGCTAACTTAACCATGATAACCTGATTAGGGTTTCTATTTTTGAACTAATCATCCAGGTCGAAATAAATATCGGCCCAGTCGATGTTACCAAGAACAGTAAACTCTAAGAAACAGCCAGAAATTCTCCCAAGGTGTGTGTGTGCAAGGTTACTTAGCATTAGGAGCCACATCTTTTAAAATAGACTCAAGAAAAGGAAAAGTGTACAAAGTGACTCGGACTTAGTCTACCCAATCTTGAGCTGGTTCCAATTATCGTCTGATCTTATGGACCTGAAATGTTAATAGGCAAGGCAATTGTAGAAAAACAAGAGTGTTTGCTATCATCAAAATCATAATCCATGAAAACAGATTTGCAACAACATGTTTACATTCTCAACCTCCCCACAACCTCTTTGACATAAATTACTCTCAACTAGCTTTCTTTTCACCAAAAAATCTGCTGTAGGAACTGCACCTTTGCATAATCTCTATATTAAATTCTTTTATTTGGGAGATGTAATCTCATTTAAATTTTCATCCACTTGTATAGGAGATGCTATCATAACCAACTATAAATTTATTTAAAGTAAAATCTAAATTTCAAACAATCTTCTAGATTTAGTTGATTGTGCCGTTCAATGCCAATAGGTGTGATTATTTTTTTTTAAGTTCATCACACCTATTGGGTGTCTATTTGTTGACACCATTTTTGAACAAGGTCAATCCCTTATATATCAAACATCAATATCTAGACATCTATCATTTTAAAATCTAAATCAAACTCATCACTATATTTTGGCATGGTGATTTCATCATTGACCCTTGAAACCACCGCTGTATAATCACCCTTAACAATTAGTTGATCTTTTAGACTATCACTTGACAATTACCCTTGATTGTTTGTGATATGATCATTATAAATGCTAAATTCCCATTAATCATCGACCTCCATTCATCATTTCCAAAATTAAATCAAGCTTAATCAGTAAATCTATTGGTTGATAGTCCCCATTAATAGTCACCATATTACATGCACAATCATTGATGATCTTTCATGATTGTCAATAATCTTAGCATATCAAACCCTAAATTCTCCCAAGTCATTGTATAAATCCAATCCAATTACTAAATCCATTGATCAATTCAAAACTCCAAAATCTAGTGTTACAGCCAAACCTAAAACCCCTTTGTCCATAACCTATTTTTGGAGAAATTTTCTTTTCCTTGAAACCTAGCCAAATGACCTTAGATTATTGATCTATCACTTGATATTAATTCAACATGTCCATAAGGTCAACTATATAAGTTTGAAGGCATTTCAAGATCCCTAAATCCTAAAATGGAAAGTATTCCCATAGATTGCAAAACCTTTAAATATTTATAGACTATACCATTGAACATGACATCTTGTGATTTTGACCTTTGAGGCTTATCTTAACTCATTTATCATGATCATCATCACTAGCATGATGCATCAAACCACCATTGAACCATGTTAGCCATGGTTGACCATGGTTGGCCACAAACCCTAAAAACCTAAACCTATAAAACTAAATTTTCTTTAAACCTCAATATGGTCCAATTAAACCAAGCCATGAAACCTTCTTCAAACATATCCAAAATATGATTTGGAGAGCATTAAACTAAATCCCAAATCCTGGTTGACTAAGTCAACCTAGGTTGATCAAATTACACTTTTTCCTTTTAAATTACATTACATGCAAGGAGACCCAACGAAACCTTGGTTCCACCTCCAACAAACCCTAAATATCATTTAGAATGTATTGAATCAAATTCCAACCTTTGGTCAAACCTAGTTGACCAAGCCAACCTAGGTTGACCAAATGGTCCTTTTAGCTCTTAATCAGACATTTTAAACTAAAGAACCCCACAAAGCCTTAAAACTACTCCCAACATGACCAAAAATATCATTTGGAATAAGATGGGCCCACCCTTGACCTTTAGTCAAACTTGATTGACTAAGTCAACCATGGTTGACCAAAACATGCCATACACCTTTCAAAAATGTTTTTACCCTGATTTTGGCCAAATGTTTAAATCAAACTCATGAGGATTATTCATGAGATCAACATGAGTCTCTTAAAAATTTCCAGCCCTTGACCCTACATGGTTAGGCCAATGGGGAACCAAGTGCTAAAATGGGTTTTCTTGATCTAAATCACTACCTTTGTGAAAATAAATTCTAAAAATTACTATAGTAGGTGTGTATTAACCCTATGCACACACACCAGGAGTCCAAGGCTTGAATTGGTTTAAAAGTATGGGTTGAACCAAGCTCTCTAAAACCCATATTTTTGAACCTAGAATGACCTAGCCCAATTTAAACCCAACCAATAGCTGTCATGCACTCTAGAATATTATCATTATAGGTCATGCCAAGCTCAGGCCACATAAGAAGCTAATGTGGTAATAACCTCTAAAATTATTTCTTTTTACTGATTTGGTCAATCTTAACACTCTCAACATCCAAACATGTGCTTTTAAACTCCCTATAATGTTCCTTGAGTTCATATTGGTCAGTGCAAAACTTATTTGGTGGTGGGCCATAACATAGGTGGCAAGATCTAAGCCCTTCATTCAAATTTCTCTCTCTTATAAACACTCCATCTTTCCTTGAAGAAAGGGTTGATTGATCTAATTCCCCATCTCCCTAGCAAACTTCCTAGCTCTTCTATAGCCTATCTAGCCCTTCCATAGTTTAAGAAATTCCCAAACTAGTAAGAGAGAGAAGGAGAATTCAAATCCAACTTTAGATCTAATAGAAATTAGCTTATAGAGGTTTCTAGGAAGTTGAAGAGGATCCCTCTGGCTTTCCAACGTGCCCAAGATTATCAAAATCCATCCTCAAGTTAGTTATTTATCTCCTCTAGAATTTTAGTTAATTTTGAACTATTTTGAATGATTCAATCTAAGCCATCAGATCAGCCGATGGACAGCTCGAATCATCAAACCACGCACGTGTATTGGCCCGTGGTTTCAAAACCCTTACAAATTCATTCTACAAGCATATACATGGATGCATCATGGCCCTTCATCCAATCCACGGTCCATCTAACAATAGGATCTCATTGCCTACGTGGTTAAATGACTGTAAATGGGCTATTGAATGTCCATACATGCGCGAGCACCAGGAAATGGTGGTAATGATTACCGCTGTTGTTTTAAATATTAAAATAAATTAAAATTTTATTTAAGTTCATATACCTTTTGAACATCATATAAATTTCATTTTAAATTCAAATTGAGTGTGATTGGGCTTTTTGGAAAGCTCTTGATCTTTAATTTATTTTAAAAATATTTCTAGCAATTTTTTACCAATGGTTATTGAGTAAAATACGTATGTATTTTTTTTAATTTTCTTGAATTTTTAAGATTCAATGGTTATTGACCTCAGATTTAGACGATAAAAATAGAGTTTTAGAGAATATTATTTCCTTGATCAAACACAATTCAAAGAATAACATGTCATTTTAAGAGAAGAGTATGAGATTTTATGGAGAGTGTTTGAAAAGAGAAATGAAGTTTTAAATTTTTTTTACCATTTTACCATAAAATGTTACCAAGAGAAGAATATACTATATTTGGAGACTTATATATAATTATACAAAGGATTTGAAAGTAA
The DNA here is from genome assembly GCF_001605985.2 of Dendrobium catenatum. Lineage (NCBI taxonomy): Eukaryota > Viridiplantae > Streptophyta > Magnoliopsida > Asparagales > Orchidaceae > Dendrobium > Dendrobium catenatum. The sequence goes on from NW_021430654.1 coordinate 50,521, forward strand.
GAAAGGGTTTTAAAAAATGCGTAATATTTAAAATCAAATAGGGCATGTTGAATATTGTATCATCTAAAGATATGATAGTGCTATCCTATAATGGCAATTGAAAATAGAAAAGTGTTTTGGAAAGGCTAGCTATGTTCACAAAGATTTTTCTCAAAATTTTAAGAATAAAATAGGGTTTTGTTTTAATTTGGATGTGCCAATGTTCCATAAAGGCAAGCCCTTATTGTTAATTATATATTCGGAATGATTTCTTAAGAAAACTATTAATTACAAAAATAAATCATATTCTTTGATTAAAAATTTTAAAGAAAGGATAAAAGTAAAAATTTTCAAAGGGATTTCTCAATATTGAATAGTTCTTGTCAAGTTAATTGAGAAAATTATTGGGCATTGAACTTTGAGAGAGTCAGAAGTAGCACCAATTTGCCCTATATTGGGCTTTATAAATTAATATGGAAATTTAATGTTTGAGTTAAAATGCTATTAGAAATATAGGATTATATTATTGGAGCATGTGGACTTATAATTTTGGGTATGTTTTAAATACAAGAATAAAGTGAATAATTACAAATTAGTGACTCAAAACTAATATAATAATATACAAAAGAAAGAGACAGGGCTTATATATTTTACTCTTGTGGAGAATTTGGGGAGGGCCCAACACTTGAAGACTTATGTTCCTGCCTGGTATGGGAATGCTAGCTACAACTCCACTTAATCTCTTGAAAACCATGATACAAGTCTTATGTTAGTGGAATAAGGGTAAGCTATTGTTTATTACATTTTTTGGAAAGTAGTACCAATATTTAAGAGATCCTAAATGACCCTTAATGATGAATAATGGATTTGAAATCATAAAGCTAAATAGACACAATTCAATTAATTTTGTTAGTTTATAATGTAATATATGCTTATTGACTCTATGTAATAATCAAAATATAAAGTTTTTAATAAATCTTAGAATATAAGTTTTATCATAGAAAGAGCATAACTCCCTTGAGTCAGAACTACACCCTCATATGTTAGGTGTTCTTCTTTTACCTGCAGGTAGGGAGGTGCCTAAGAAAGGAAAGAAGAGTTACACACACACACACACACACACACATATGAGGCCTAGGCATCTCATGACTAACTTTCTTGATCGATTATGTTGATATTTTGTTATATTAAAACTTTATTATTTAATTATATGTATATGATTTTTTTTTATTCATAAAAGACTAAGCCTAAATCCAAGAAAATATCACATGTAGAAAGAAACCTAGAAACTACAAGATTTCTAGTGCACATGAAAAGTAAACACACTATAATATGAATAAATAAGTTAAGTGTAATGTCTAATGTGGCAAGAGTTACTTAATACGATGAGGGTCTGTAACAAGTAAAGGTATGCAGGATCTATCATTAATAATATAGATTTTAAACCTATGAATAAAAAATGTCTTTTTATATAAGAAATTTTTTTGTTTATTGGTTTTCGAGTCTCTTGCCACATATCTTCATTCATAAAGACTTCTGAATGAAAGAAATATCTTTAAAAGGAGGAGATTTCTTCACTTTTGGTTTCTTTTTTCTTGAATAAACAAACTAATTTTATAAAAATTTTCACAAGTCAATCTCAAATTACATTATAAAAATAAAGAAACACTAATTATACTCCCTTAGGAATATAATTATTTAGGTTTAATTTGAAATATATTGAATTTTTTATTAGAATTTATATAGAATTGATTATGATTTAAGTTTTGAATAATATAATAACCCATAGATTCAAAGTGCAATGAAATTGTAAGTTAATATATCCTAAATTCCTAAGAAAGTAGGTGCTTTTACTAAAGTGGGAAAGCTAACACTAAAAAGTTTAAATAAGGGTTGGGATGCTATACATAAATCATTAAATAAAGGTTAAATCAATTAAGGTCAGAGTTTAGTATGTTAAAGTATGTTGTATATATACTCAAAAGATTTTTTTTTTTTATAAATATGTATATTTCATGAATTTTGATCCTTTATTATACTAAAAGTTTTATTTGAATGCAATAATAAAATATGTAATGTTAAAATAAGTGATGTATTAAGTATATGTTCGGCTAATTTATATTTACGCTATTAATTCATGATGGATTAACTAATTAATAGTGCATTGGAGTTTATTAATAGTTTATTAATCTAAAGAAACTTTTGTGGTAATGGTATTTAGTGATTATAATATCTCCTTCCATATTTATTAAAGAGGATAAGTTCAAAATTAAGTGAACCAAATGACATCCAAATTCAGTGAAATTTTAGGCTTATGTTAAAGATGACCTACACTAAGCACCCTCTAAATTTGAAGTCATGTTTAATTTTTAATGATTTCTTTAATTGTAATATGGAATATTATTAAGATGTATATATAATTAGTTTAGGTGTGCATTTCAAATGCGCAATCAATATTCCTAGTTTTTAGGGTTCATTAAGATTCCAATGTAATTTAGTTAGAATTTTATTATTTTTATATATTTAATAATAAATTTTTGAAGCTTTCAATTGAATGTTTTTTTTTGGGTTAAAACCCACGAAAAAGCTTACGCATTAATAACCCAAAAATTATACAAGACCTCTAGCCCTCTACTACTCAAAAGAGCTATAAAAAAATAAAAAAAAATTACTTTTGAGCCGGATGTCCCCATTAAGCACATGTACAATGCAACCTAATAACATGCTAGGTTGGCTAGAAGCCATCACCCAAAAAAGAATGATCCAGGTATACCAATTCAATAATGGGCCAAGGCTTTTGAAAAAACTTGGTAGTAAACCATTCAGGGTTGGCCACATGTCTACATTCATACTTTTAATGATGAGCCAAATTTTTCTTCAGAAGGCACCTTAGTAAGAATCATATTATCCTCCTTAGAAATAAGAGTAGGAATAAATGAAATTCAATATTCAAATCATGACACAAATCTTTATTGAAAACATTTTTAAAATAGTTAACACCACAATCATTGATTAACTCAGGCAAATCAATAGAGGAGTTACTAGGAGTAGTAGATTTATGGATATAACTAGTAGCTTTTTTGTGATTAGCAATATTATGAAATAATTTTGTATTTCTTTCAACCTTTACCAAAAAATTGGAAGAAGCCTTTTGTCTCCAAAAAGCTTCTTTTTCCTAGAGATTAAACAAGTTCATTGTAGGTACATTCAATAATGAGAGGTTCTCAAAAGAAGAATAACTCATATACTTATTATCAGCAATAGCCACCATATTCTCAGCTTGCAAAATGTTATAAAAAATGTTCTTAAAAACACATTTGTTCCACCAGCTGAATTTTTGCTTAAATCTCTTGAGCTTCAACCTCAATCTAGTCATACCCTCAATATTATCATAAGGAAATAAAGGAGCATTCCAGTAACTATAAAAAATATTGAAGAAAGACTCTTCAAGTAGCCACATATTTTGAAATATAAAAGGAGGAAGAGTATCAGCATTATGAAAGGAAATTTTCAAAAGAAAAAGGAGAATGATCCGATAAAGTTCTAATCAAATGCTCAATGTGAGACATATGAAAGGAGGATATCTAAGAACCATTAAATAAAATATGGTCTAATCTTTGCCACATGGTAGCCTTATTACAAGTAAATGCATTTTTGGAGAAACTAATATAATATAAATTGCAATTTAAAATCATATCATTGAAATCTTCTAAGGCATGAAAATACGAGATTTGTCCCCAAGCCTTTCAACGCCATTATACACTGTATTGAAATCATCACCAACCATCCAAGGATAATTTATGCTAGAAGAAAAATTAGAAAGTCATCTCCAAAGAATTTTTCTTTCAAATATAGAAAAAGTAGCATAAACAAAAGATGAATAAAAAGAAAAATGAAAAAAAAATTAAAACTAGTATGAACTATTTGAGGAAAGTCAACTATAATATCTTAACGCACCACATGCTTCAAAAAAATCCAAATATTATTGGAAAATTTATCAAAAACCCAGTCAAAGCCAAGTTTGATATAAAGAAATTCTAATTTAGAAGGGGAAATTAATGGCTTATTTAATACAAGCACATTATTATTATGAACCATACATAAATTTCTGACCCTATTTCTGGATAGGTAGCAATCACACCCTTAATATTCTAGATCAGAGCTTTAACCATTAAAAAAGGTTGAAACATTAGAAGCCTGAGTAACCCTAGGAGTGTAACCAATAATATTTTTATTACTCTATTTGCCAACTTTGATGAAACCATCCTCATTGTTCTTGACATTGTCTTTTGAAATAGAAGATGACATATAAACATTGTTTATTCCTTCTTGACTAGCCATAGGAGAATCATAACTTGATGTAAAATCTTCCCCTCCTTAGTAGCATCATCACGCGTAACAAAAACCTTATCAACAAACCCATTCTTCTTGGATTGATCAACTATAGGGTCAGAGTTCACCCGATTTGTTTGAGTTAAAGCACATTGAACCTAAAAAAAATAAGCATGAACACCATTCTTATACAAAGCCTCCCCCATCCTTATTCATAGCCTCATCACAATGAGTCATGAGGAATGATCAAACTACATTTGTTATCCTTAGCATTCAAATATTTCCCACCCACTAACTGCAAAATTGAATAGATCAAAGTAGGACCTTCCATTAACTCCATAAATTAATCAAGTTTGTCGAATTCATTGTTACCAAAATTTGTCTTATTTAATTATATGTTGGATTTTTTAGAAAGCATAGTTTCTATGTCATCACTGACGCCTGAAGCACACTAGTATCCAAATTTTTAGGAATTAAATGATTGAGGACATTAAATCCCTTATTATTTGATTACCCATTATTAGATTCAACCACTTTTTTATTCTTTAGTGATCTTTTTGAGATGCGGATGAACCATGAATCATTTATTATTTAAATGACTTTGGACTTTGTAATAATTATAAAAATATGGTATGTTTTTAAACTCAAGTTTTTGTAAATAATGAGACTTTTTAGAGCCAAGCAAAATCTATTTAGGGTGTTTCTTGGTAATATCAATTTAATAAGTATCCTAGCTATAATGGGCCTCAAATGAAGGCAATAGATTGATTAGATTGTAAAGGCTTGTCTAAGATCAAACCCAAAGCATGTAAAACATGGGAATTAAAGAAATGTAATTATAAATTTGGGAAAGAAAACCAAATTAGAACAATAGGAGATTTTTTTTTTTATATCAAAATAAGGATCCCATTTGACAATTATTATCTAATATATTCTCCTAGCAAAAACATGATTATAGTCCAAATAATTCTAGAGGTTGATCACAACATATCTAGAATCCAATAACCCGATAGAAAAAACACTCGAAAGTTTTAAGTTGTGGAAGAATAAATAGATAGAGTCTAGATTATGTATGGATATGAAATTTTCCATCCAAAGTAAATTGATAAAGACAAGCTAAATTAACAATATCCTCATCAGACATCAAAATAGCTAAAAATTTTCTAACAAGAGGTTTAGTGAAAAATAAAACTATATCTTTTGAAGAAGAAGCAACAATAATAACTTCACAAAAGGAATGTGAGTTAGGAGAGTTACTAATACCTTTAATACTAAAAAAATCCTTTATTCAGAGCCACCAAACTCGCTGGGGGATTACTCCATGGATTAGGAGTTGATGAGGATAGATCAACCACCATCTAGTAAAGTATCACAAACCTAAGGCCAGAAGGGCTTATGATAGAAAACCAAATAAATCAGCCAAACAAAACTGCTAAAACAAATGAGGATGGGATGTTTTGAGACAGCTAACTACAGAAGAAACTATGATAACTAGAGCACTAGAGTGTAAGAGGAGAGAGAAGGTGAATATTAGAATGGTTTTGAAGTGAATGTATTTTTTTAAGGGCAAACCCATAGAAGGGGCCTACACATTGATCTAAATTAAAATTACATAGTCCTTCGAAGGTACCTCAAGCTCACTACTACTCAAAAGAGCTACAAAAAAAGTAAAAAAAAAACCTATGGGCTCAAAATCCATATAAATAAAAAATATAATAAAACCTAGGTACATTCTAGGGTGGCAAGATGCCAACACCCTAAAAATATAAAAGCTCAAATGATAGGCTTGAACCGCAGATTTCCACCAAAAAAATCAAAAGGAACAAAAATGAACATAAAAAAGGATCCCTTTAATCTTCATTATGTAGCCCAACTGAAACAAGAAGCCTAAAAAATAGCCTTGCATAGCATTAGAGAAGACATCACATACCTGTAAAAGAGAACTTAAAAAAAGACTGCAATAAAAGGATAACAATAATACAAAAACACTCAAAAATAACCTTAAAATAGATATTATATAAATAAGTAATGGCATAGCAAATAAAGATAGCTGTAAGAGAAACACGTGGAGTGATTAAAATTGTAGAAAAACCCTAGTCAACCTCCAAATTCAACAACCAGAGCTCATACAATTGAAAATGGAGAAATAAAACCCCAAAATGGGGCCACAACCCCCCAATCACAATCATGAAATTATTGAGCATAAGATGAATGAGCCAGTAAAACTAAGGAATAGCCAAATGCCACCTCCAACAACTATAGAGATGATAAAAAGAAGACAAGCAAAATTTTAAGAGAAAATAAGGTTTGATACTATCCAAACTCAAGAACAATCACACCACAATCAAAGCACACCTATAATTAAAAACCCAAACAACACACCAAACAAAGCCACAACTAGAATAAACCTAGCCAATATCATACACAAGCCTCTTAAAAGAAATAATCCAATACATAGAATAAAAACTAAGATGAGGTGGGTTAAATGTGAAAGTTCGTTAGGGATGTTAAGCCCTATGAACTTAGTCCCAAGCTAACCAAGAGGGGGGGTGAATTGATATTTTAAAAAATTTCTTTTCACAAAGAGTAAAAACACATAAACCAAAATCACACCACTAGAAAAATAAATGCGGAGCAAGAAAACAAGAACACAGAGATTTATAGTGGTTCGTTCAACTTGACCTACGTCCACTCCTTGGAGGCACCCTCCAAGTATTGCACTACAAAACGTGACTCTCCTTTAGCCCCCACGCCTAGGCGGAGAAGCCCTCACAAGAACCTCCTTTTTGCCACCCCGGTAAGGTAGAGAACCTATCTCCTTTTGCTTCCTCCTGAAGCTGGCACAGAACCACAACCAAAAGCTAACTCCTTACCTCTACCGACCATTCCACGGACGAGAACTTCTAGACGAAGAAGAAGCATAGCGATCCTTGAAGCAACCCTTGTGAATCCCCTCACAAGCTCCCCCTCACATGATCCTCTCTCTCTCCCTCTCTCTCTTTCTCTCCTCAAGGCCTTCTTAGGTCAAGGCAGCAGAAAAA